>NW_007168432.1:3193-4041 GCF_000164805.1 Carlito syrichta
CCACAAATGCAAATGGCCACAACCTCACTGGAGGCTCACTCAGGGGTCTGCCTCGTGTGACCCCAAGAATCTGTAATTCTAACAAATACCCTGTTCATTCTTGGGAGTTGGCAAATCTGTAAAACACTGGCTTGAGCCAAAGGATGCAAGTTGTTAATTGTTTGATTTCAGCCACATTGAGGTATGAATAAAGGAGACGTTTTAGGGAATGGAGAAGGAATAATTGCCCCTAAGTTATTTATTAACAACATAATTCAGCAAAGTCCTCTCACAGACTTGGCAGTGTCCTGGTGCTAAAGATACTTAGTGGAACTGGGTATGAGATGAGTGCTGTATCTGACATAGGTACCCATGTGGGAGAAGGATGCGTGCCTCTGCTTAGGGATTCAGGACATTTTCACAGAGGACGTGGGTTGGGAAGTGGATCATTTGAGATGAGAAGAAGGCTGCTTGAAGGGCAGGCTCTTCCAAGAGGTGAGCAGGTGTGAGGGCCAGCAGGAGGCAGGAAGGCAGGGGAGCACTGGGTTTCCATGTGGCTGGTGGGGAAGGTCGATTGGAATGAGATGAGCAGCTTTATCACCAGGAAGACAGGTGATGGTGGATGAGTGGCTGTGTGCATGTTCTGTGTGTGAGCAACAAGCAGCGAGGAAACAGGAAGAAAGAGAAGATCACAGTTGCTTCTGGAAAGATAAGTGATACAGCAGTGTGCAGTATGCAGAGTGGGGAGGTGGAGGGGCAGTGGTGGGGAGGGTGTGTGTGTGGGAGGAGGGGGTTATGAATTAAGTGGCAATGGAGAAACAAGAGGAAGGGAGGTCGGGTTAGAGGGTTTGTAGTGGAGCTGGTGAGGT
>NW_007168433.1:0-836 GCF_000164805.1 Carlito syrichta
CCTTCTAGCCGGAGTCAGTTTTGGACTCCAGTGCCAACACCATGACTTAGGCACTTCCCTTCCTCCTGTGCCCAGTACTTTCCAGCCTATCTTAAGATTGTCTATCTAAACAACAGAAAGGGCTGCATGACCACACAAACATTTTATTCTCCACCCTCTCTAGTTAAAACCCAGGCTGACACTCACGGCCACTGCAGCTTTGTCCTGCTGGGCTCAGGTGATCCTTCAACCTCAGCCTTCCAAGTAGCAGAAATCACAGGTGCATGCCACCACACCAGGCTAATTTTTTTTTATTTATTGTAGAGACAAGATCTTGCCAAGTTACCCAGACTGGTTTCGAACCCCTGTACTCAGGCAGTTCTCTTACCTCTGCCTCCCAAAGTGCTGGGATTGTAGGCATGAGCCACCACACCCAGCTGGGAAGGTTTTAATCAGTAAAGAGCTGACTGTGGGGAGTGTGGAGGCAGATGGGGTTGCCAGGCTTAGCAAATAAAAATACAGGTTGCCAGGTTAAATTTAAATTTCAGGCAAGCAATGAATACTTTAACATTTAGGACATACAGTATTTATATTAAAAATGATTTGCTGCTTACGTGAAATTCCAGTGTACCTGGGTGTCCCAAATTTTATCTGGCAACCCTGGGAGCAGAATCCTCTGAGCCGCTGGGCACCTGCCGAGGAGTCTGTGTCAGAGGAGGCTAAGAAGGGTCTGATTGGGGAAAGGTTTTACATGCCCTTTGAAAAGCCTTGCTGATGAACTGGATTTGGAGAGCAAGGAAAAGAACTATCAAGAGTGACTGCTAGGTTTTAAATCTCAGTACCCGGTGGTGCCCTTT
>NW_007168434.1:0-787 GCF_000164805.1 Carlito syrichta
CAAGTAGCAGAAATCACAGGTGCATGCCACAACACCAGGCTAATTTTTTTTTTATTTATTGTAGAGACAAGATCTTGCCAAGTTACCCAGATTGGTTTCGAACCCCTGTACTCAGGCAGTTCTCTTACCTCTGCCTCCCAAAGTGCTGGGATTGTAGGCATGAGCCACCACACCCAGCTGGGAAGGTTTTAATCAGTAAAGAGCTGACTGTGGGGAGTGTGGAGGCAGATGGGGTTGCCAGGCTTAGCAAATAAAAATACAGGTTGCCAGGTTAAATTTAAATTTCAGGCAAGCAATGAATACTTTAACATTTAGGACATACAGTATTTATATTAAAAATGATTTGCTGCTTACGTGAAATTCCAGTGTACCTGGGTGTCCCAAATTTTATCTGGCAACCCTGGGAGCAGAATCCTCTGAGCCGCTGGGCACCTGCCGAGGAGTCTGTGTCAGAGGAGGCTAAGAAGGGTCTGATTGGGGAAAGGTTTTACATGCCCTTTGAAAAGCCTTGCTGATGAACTGGATTTGGAGAGCAAGGAAAAGAACTATCAAGAGTGACTGCTAGGTTTTAAATCTCAGCACCCGGTGGTGCCCTTTTACTGAGGTGAAGATGAGTGTATTGGGATGTGGCCTGGTCTCAGTGACGGGTGCGGTGGACGTCCCCGTGGAGATGTAGGTGTTTGATTCTCAGCACACTCAAGATCCTGGGGGTCTGTTCCACCCTATCCCTTCCAACCCTCTCCCTCCCTTCCCCCCTCTAGAGTTTCATGGCACAAATGGGAGTAGA
>NW_007168435.1:0-847 GCF_000164805.1 Carlito syrichta
TTGTTTTTGCAAAGTTGTGATTGCCATGCAGTGGTTATGTGGGCAGTCAAGCAAAGAAGACAAATCAGATTCAAGTGTCTTACTCGCAATCTTTATAAACTCTAACACTGCAGCTAGATCACACCATGCCTGCACCAAAGTATTTTTGAAATTTTAACCCAACTAAGAAATTCCGTGATTATGAGAGAAAAAAAAGGTGTATATGCACAGTGGCAATATTTCATTTTCTGATTTAAAAGATTTTTTTAATAAAATGAACTGCAGATATAATTTATCTTAAAGTGTTCCTTGTTTAAAAAGTTTATTCATCTTGATGTTATTTTTATATATTAATTAAGTTCCCAAATTAGATTTATACTTGGTATTGTCACTATTGAACTACTAGAAAAATTGAAGATACTACTTATTAAAAATTGCACATTGTGTAATATAATTAGTGGAAGATTTGCCTGTTGAAGCCACTTTATTAGGTAAGTATTTGGATTACAATGGGATTGGCTGTTAAATGGCTTCATACCCAGAAAATATTTTACAAAAATCAAAACTTGTCACATCCCTTTACCTTTTTCTTTTTCCCCACCCCTTCCACTAATTATTTGGTAATTAATTTACATTAAAGTATAAATAGTTAATAAAGTTTACTATGTTGCTTTCTTCCCAAAGGCACTCCCATGTTAGTAGGGGACTAAAATATCTCCTAAATCGAGTTCTATATACAAAGAATTACCAGTATTTTTGGCCACAAATGCAAATGGCCACAACCCCACTGGAGGCTCACTCAGGGGTCTGCCTCGTGTGACCCCAAGAATCTGTAATTCTAACAAATACACTGTTCATTCTTGGGAGT
>NW_007168436.1:0-1048 GCF_000164805.1 Carlito syrichta
GCAATCTTTATAAACTCTAACACTGCAGCTAGATCACACCATGCCTGCACCAAAGTATTTTTGAAATTTTAACCCAACTAAGAAATTCCGTGATTATGAGAGAAAAAAAAGGTGTATATGCACAGTGGCAATATTTCATTTTCTGATTTAAAAGATTTTTTTAATAAAATGAACTGCAGATATAATTTATCTTAAAGTGTTCCTTGTTTAAAAAGTTTATTCATCTTGATGTTATTTTTATATATTAATTAAGTTCCCAAATTAGATTTATATTTGGTATTGCCACTATTGAACTACTAGAAAAATTGAAGATACTACTTATTAAAAATTGCACATTGTGTAATATAATTAGTGGAAGATTTGCCTGTTGAAGCCACTTTATTAGGTAAGTATTTGGATTACAATGGGATTGGCTGTTAAATGGCTTCATACCCAGAAAATATTTTACAAAAATCAAAACTTGTCACATCCCTTTACCTTTTTCTTTTTCCCCACCCCTTCCACTAATTATTTGGTAATTAATTTACATTAAAGTATAAATAGTTAATAAAGCTTACTATGTTGCTTTCTTCCCAAAGGCACTCCCATGTTAGTAGGGGACTAAAATATCTTCTAAATCGAGTTCTATATACAAAGAATTACCAGTATTTTTGGCCACAAATGCAAATGGCCACAACCTCACTGGAGGCTCACTCAGGGGTCTGCCTCGTGTGACCCCAAGAATCTGTAATTCTAACAAATACCCTGTTCATTCTTGGGAGTTGGCAAATCTGTAAAACACTGGCTTGAGCCAAAGGATGCAAGTTGTTAATTGTTTGATTTCAGCCACATTGAGGTATGAATAAAGGAGACGTTTTAGGGAATGGAGAAGGAATAATTGCCCCTAAGTTATTTATTAACAACATAATTCAGCAAAGTCCTCTCACAGACTTGGCAGTGTCCTGGTGCTAAAGATACTTAGTGGAACTGGGTATGAGATGAGTGCTGTATCTGACATAGGTACCCATGTGGGAGAAGGATGCGTGCCTCTGCTTAGGGATTCAGGACA
>NW_007168437.1:0-576 GCF_000164805.1 Carlito syrichta
CCTTCCCAAAGTGCTGATATGACAGGAATGAGCCACCTCCCCTGGCCCCCCTTTTCTAAAAAAAATAAATTGTCCTCTTTAGGTCTGCACATTGGCAGACAGAGGTGAGGGGACTGCCTGAGCCCAGGGCTTTGAGAGCAGCCTGGGCAACAAGGCAAGACCTTTGCTCTATAATACAACTAGTGAGGCATGGTGGTGCATGCCTGTTTTTCCAGTTACTTTGTAGGTTAAAGCCTTTAGTTCCACTTCTGGGAAGACTGAGGCAGAAGGATCACCTGAGCCAAGCAGAGCAAGGCACTGGTGGCCAAGAGCATGCCACTGCTTTCCAGCCTCAGCAACAGAGTGAGACTGGATAAAAAAAAATTAAATTACAGAATTAGGATTCCATTTTTTAATGGAAATTCCTGCCAAGCATTTCATTCTCTCTTTCCTTCTTTCTTTCTTTCTTTCTTTCTTTGAGTCAGATCTCACTCTATTGTTCAGTCTGGAATGTAGTGGCATGCTCAAGGCCACTGCAGCCTCAACCTACTGGACTCAGGCCATCATTCCACCTCACCCTAAAGTAGCTGGAACTAC
>NW_007168438.1:0-869 GCF_000164805.1 Carlito syrichta
AGTAATAAGGTGCGTAGTATCTGTTGGTATTTATAAGGCAAGTAGGAATTGGCGGCACTAATAAGGCAAGGAGTATCAGACGGAACTAATGAGACAAGGAGTATCAAACGGCACTAATAAGGCAAGGGGTATCAGATGGCACTAATATGTCAAGGAGTATGAGATGGCACTAATAAGACAAGGAGTATCATGTTGGGAGCCAACATCTATAGCTACATGGCTGAGGCCTGTAAAGGCCCATCTGGAAGATCGCCTCTGACATAGGATATCAGTTATACCTATGATATTGGCGTGTGATTGGTGACCAGTGTGCATACATGGCAGTAAAACTTATAAGTGAATCTCAGTACACTTGATGGAAGGTGCATGGCGGAATTGTTTCTGTCTTTCTAAGTTTAGCTTCTTTCTAGATATTTTTTTACTTCTATTTCCTGGTAGACTGGGTAGTCCTTGTTCCCGAAAGCTGTTTCCCCTAGGGCTAAGATTAGAAACTAAATTACCATGATAGTTCTGTCCCCTGCCCCTAGCCAGGTAGAACGTTTTCTTTTGTTTCGTTAATTACCGAAACTCTGTCTGCTTCAGCCCATGGCCGCCATCTTGGAAGCCCTGCATTTCCTTGTTCAAGAGTGTGACAGCTACTATTTGATTTTTAGAGTAGACTTGTTGGGATAAAATATATACATATACACTCATAGCTGCGTAAATCTATGCTTGCTGTTTTGATTCCTTTTGCTACATTATTCAGTGTAATAGTTACTATATGATTTATAAAGAATTAACGATACGTATTAGCTTATAGGATATAGCATAGTATTGAAGTCATAACTAGATCATATGAAAATTAAAGTTAGACATATGAAACATGAATT
>NW_007168439.1:0-1675 GCF_000164805.1 Carlito syrichta
GCTGAGGTGAGTGGATTACCTGAGCCAGCGGGATCGAGACGAGAGGGGCAGGTGAGACCTCATCTCTACAATAAAATTAAAAAATTAGCCAGGCGTGGTAGCGCGCTCCTGTAATTCCGGCTACTTGGAAGCTGAGGCGGAAGTATTGCCAGATCCCAGCAGGTGAGGCTGCGGTGGCCGGGAACGGCCACTGCACTCCAGTCTGGGTGATAGAGTGAGACTCCCACTCAAAAAAAAAAGAGAGAGAGTCTGAAGAAAAAAGAGGAGAAAAAAGAAGTCTTTATTTTCTGTAGTAAAAAAAAATATTCACACAATTTTTCAGGTTAGCCAAGTTTAATAACTCATAATCTGAAGATATTGGCTTCTGTTGAAGTGAATATCAAGATTTACTGACCTACAGAGTTAATATTAATGGAGGTGAAAGTGAGGTTAAAAACAAAACTCAAGGGATAATACATCTTCATATTTGCTGAAATAAAACATCAGCCCATATATTGATCATGCCAACATTCAAACACCTTTTAATCAAAAAGCTTTGGAAATCCCTTTGCTGTGACAGCTTGCTCAAATACATGGCTGAGTTCATTTGTATTAACATTCTCTGAGCACTAAGACAGCCAGAAAAGCAAAACATTCAGTGTTTCCTCTGAGGATCATCAGCAATCAATCAAAGGGTGGTTGCTTATTTACATATGTGATCTGATTGAAAGAGACTGATCCTAACCAGCATTTCATGATGATCAATCTCAATAATGTAGGTGGTGTCTCGATCTGACCCACAGTACTATTCAGCCATCTAATAAGCCCATCTTTTCCACACATACAAAATAAAAACATTCTAAACTACTGACATTAAATAAATCGAAATAAATATGCCCATTGTCACCCACAACCTATTATGTAAACTAATGTTTGATAAGAATTTTTTTAATGGGAAATGTAGGCTCACACCTGTAATCCCAGCACTTTGGGAAACTGAGACAGGAAGATAACTTGAGGCCATGAGTTTGAGATCAGCCTGGGCAACATAGTGATACTCCATCTCTACAAAAAAAAAATTAAAAATGAAAATTAGTAGGGAATAGAGGCATGTGCTGCAATCCCAGCTACTGGGGAGGCTGCAGTGGGACAATCCCTTGAGCCCAGGAGTTTAAGGCTGCAGTGAACTATGATGTGCCACTGCACTCCAGCCTGAGCAAGAAAGCAAGACCCTATCTCAAAAAAAGAGAAAGAAAAGAAAAGAAATACAAGTTTACATGAACAAAGTTAAGAGATAGCTATAGTGCTGGACGGTCAGTGTTGGAATTCTGGCACAACTACTTATTACTTCTGTGACTTTAGCAGACTTGACTGCTCTGTGCCTCAGTTTCCTCATCTGTAAAATGAGGATCACAATAGTGCCTACTTCATAAGATTGTTGTATAGAGTAAATGAGTTAGGACATACAAAGTGCTTTAGAGGGTTTCAAAATATAGTAAGGGACATATAAGTTGTTTGCTTCTTTGTTTTTGAATCAGCGGTCTTGTTCTTTCACCCAGACTGGGGTGTAGTGGCATGATTACAACTCACTATAGCCTCAACCTCCTAGGCTCAGGTGACACTCCCGTCTCAGTCTTTCGAGTAGCTGGGGGCTAAAGGCATGTGCCACCACACTCAGGTATTTTTTTTATTTTTT
>NW_007168439.1:2589-3764 GCF_000164805.1 Carlito syrichta
TCCTCACGTGAATTGAAGCCCAACCTCCTTGGCTTCTTATGAGACAATAGAGAGAGGCATTGAAATTCGCTGAGCACTAACTTTCCAGTTAGGAAACATGAAACTTAGTGCTAAAATTACAATTGTCCAAGGTATTTTCAAGATGGAATAAAATGTTTGATCTGTTGGTTTCTGCATCAACAGAACATTATAAATGAAGTGCACACTTATCCGAGGTCTTTATTGCCAAAATGTAAATGTTAGCCGGGCTCGGTGGCTCAGCCTATAATCCCACACTTTGGAAGGCTGAGGTGAGTGGATTGCCTGAGCCCGCGGATTCGAGACCTGCCTGGGCAACTTGGTGAGACCTCATCTCTACAAGAAATCAGAAATTAGCCGGATGCGGTAGCTCACGCCTGTAGTTCCAGCTACTTGGAAGGCTGAAGCGGAAGGATCACCGGAGCCCAGCAGGTCAAGGCTGCAGTGGCTGGGAGCGGCCACTACACTCCAGTCTGGGCAACAGAGTGAGACTCCAACTCAAAAAAAAAAAGAGTGGAAATATAAAAGAAACACTTAGGCAGTAAATATACATTTGGTGGCATGACATCTCATTGGTTACCAGAAATGTCTCATTTTTCTTACTTCAATACAGTGGAAAGAATCATTTCTTTGGTAGAAAATGCAGCATACTTAAATCTTAACTTAACCTTAGCCAACTCTCTGATTCATTCTAATTTTATTTTATCATCTAACTTTCCCCCAATTTTATGAGCCCACTGGTCAGTCATCTTTAGAAAGAGAGCAGGAGACTACCTGAAACTAAAAAATAAGAACTTGGACAAACTTAAAAAAAACTGAAACCACACACTACTGATATGCAATTTATTAAAGACAAAAGCAACAGTGTTAAGTAATATATAGAATTATTCATTCAAATGCTTTTAGTTTTTTTTTTCTAGCCTTTTCTGCTCCCTCTTTAGCCAATGGCTTTCCTAAAAGTAAAACTATCTTCTATCGCTTATTCTATTTGTGTTGAAGTGATTTTTTTTAATTTTAAGATATTAACTGATTTGTTCTTCAGTGTTTTCTCCTTCTCTCTCTCTTCTTTGGCTCTCCTGGGTGATGGGTGCTTTAACAATCACCTCAAGGGAGGAACCTACTGCCTCCAGGATGAACATTGCTTAAAAGCTGAATAT
>NW_007168439.1:4114-5736 GCF_000164805.1 Carlito syrichta
TCGTGGTAGCACACGTCTGTAGTTCCAGCTACTTGGAAGGCTGAGGTGGAAGGATTCCCGGAGCCCAGCAGGTCAAGGCTGCAGTGGCCAGGTGGCCACTGCACTCCGGTCTGGGCGACAGAGTGAACTCCAACTCAAAAAAAAAAAAGAAAAGAAAGAAAACATCCAGACATTCTACTGCAGGACAAACAGCAGCCTATCTCTCCCCCTTGGCAAATCTCCTTCAGATGTAAGACCAGGACAGCCCAACCATTCACGGTTTAGCATAATAATCTCTAGTAAACTTTTGATTCCTTGTCAAGGCCAAAGTCATGAGTTTGTGAATTGCAAATGTCTAACAAGTCTCTTGCGGGAAACCACCCCCACCCCAGGGAGTTCGCCTAATCAGCTCTTTGTGACCCACCTTGGCAGCAATCATGTGACTAACCCACCCATCTGCCTGCTATCCATCACCTTGCATCAGTACCTGCATTTGTCTGCCCTTTGTGATGTTGTGGAAGCAGACCACCACCCAATCACCTAATGATCTTTCTCCATCAAGGGGAATGGTTAAAAGGACTCAACCACAAGCAACCAGCAGCCATTTCCTTGCTAGACTCTGGGGTAGCCATGTGCTCTTTGAGCTATGACTGTCACCATGTTTCCAGGCTTTGGTCTTCTCCCCCACCTTGAGGAGGTAAATCTTGTTTACTTACTTTTAAATAAACTTTTCTTTCTTAACCTTTTTGTGTGCCACAATTCTTTGCATCTACTCGAATCTCTGGGATCCCAGTTCGTGCACCGCTGGCTTGCTGGCTCTGGAGGTGCTGCACCCCTCTCTCCTGTGCCTCTCACCTCTCCATACACCCTCATCCTATCCGTACCCTAACAGTTTGGATTGAAGATAAATTATTTTTTCTAGTAGACTTCCCTGAAGTGAGCACAGGCATATGTCACTGCTCTAGGCATCTTAGGCTTGAATTCAAAATTAGAGTGATTTGTTTCAAAATATTTTATTCTAATTCAATGTAAATGAATAGAAAATCAGCATAATAAGAGCTGAGAGAAACAGTTTCCACAGTGTCACCTTTTTCAATAATCTCTTGCTTTTCAATTTCAATAGGTTCTTTGACAATGACCTCTACCTGATTTTCCCAATGTTGATAATTATTACAGTCATTACCAACTACTCTAGTCATTTTGGTATTTTGGGTTCTGATATGTGCTACTAAAAAGGTATTTTTATTGATGTGACACCATTATTTTAGAATCCAAATAAATCTGAAATCTGAAAATTATTTGTATATTGATTGCATACATAAAAAGTTCTCTACTGTACTCAAATTTTGTATTAAAAATTAAAACTCCAGATTCCTCAAGAAGAGGAAGAAAATGACAATTGATACAGTAAAGTTTCATTTACAGTAATCATTCTAATCTGGTTCAAAGGCTTTCTGCACAAGAGCTATATACATCTGAAAGTTTTGAAATTGAAACAGGTAACTCTGCTTAAAGGATCTAGAGATCCAAAATAAAAACTACAGAAAAGACAAAATTGAACCAGAAAAATTTCCTTTCAGACAAAGAAACACAACGCTCTCTGCAAAAGAGTGTGCACGAATATATATAAATATTATTTCAGT
>NW_007168440.1:0-1141 GCF_000164805.1 Carlito syrichta
CCCACTGCAGCCTCCCCAGTAGCTGGGATTGCAGCACATGCCTCTATTCCCTACTAATTTTTCATTTTTAATTTTTTTTTTGTAGAGATGGAGTATCACTATGTTGCCCAGGCTGATCTCAAACTCATGGCCTCAAGTTATCTTCCTGTCTCAGTTTCCCAAAGTGCTGGGATTACAGGTGTGAGCCTACATTTCCCATTAAAAAAATTCTTATCAAACATTAGTTTACATAATAGGTTGTGGGTGACAATGGGCATATTTATTTCGATTTATTTAATGTCAGTAGTTTAGAATGTTTTTATTTTGTATGTGTGGAAAAGATGGGCTTATTAGATGGCTGAATAGTACTGTGGGTCAGATCGAGACACCACCTACATTATTGAGATTGATCATCATGAGATGCTGGTTAGGATCAGTCTCTTTCAATCAGATCACATATGTAAATAAGCAACCACCCTTTGATTGACTGCTGATGATCCTCAGAGGAAACACTGAATGTTTTGCTTTTCTGACTGTCTTAGTGCTCAGAGAATGTTAATACAAATGAACTCAGCCATGTATTTGAGCAAGCTGTCACAGCAAAGGAATTTCCAAAGCTTTCTGATTAAAAGGTGTTTGAATGTCGGCATGATCAATATATGGGCTGATGTTTTATTTCAGCAAATATGAAGATGTATTATCCCTTGAGGTTTGTTTTTAACCTCACTTTCACCTCCATTAATATTAACTCTGTAGGTCAGTAAATCTTGATTTTCACTTCAACAGAAGTCAATATCTTCAGATTTATGAATTATTAATCTTAACCAACCTGAAAAATTGTGTGAATTGTTTTTTTTTACTACAGAAAATAAAGACTTCTTTTTTCTCCTCTTTTTTCTTCAGATTCTCTCTCTTTTTTTTTGAGTTGGAGTCTCACTCTATCACCCAGACTGGAGTGCAGTGGCCGCTCCTGGCCACCGCAGCCTCACCTGCTGGGATCTGGCAATACTTCCGCCTCAGCTTCCAAGTAGCCGGAATTACAGGAGCGGGTTACCACACCTGGCTAATTTTTTAATTTTATTGTAGAGATGAGGTCTCACCTGCCCAGGCGGGTCTCGATCCCCCTGGCTCAGGCAATCCACTCACCTCAGCCTCCCAAAGG
>NW_007168441.1:0-19143 GCF_000164805.1 Carlito syrichta
TCTTTGGATCCACATCACGAGGGAAAATCAGGGCATCTTGCTGAGAACGAAAAGGAAATTCGGTTCTAGGAGTTCTCATTCGCCAGAATCTACAGGGCCTCTTGATAAGGTTTAATCAGCAATCTGGGATTCAGGGTCGCTACGTTTTTCAGAGCTACTAGCTCGGTAGATACCCTTAATCTGTCATTACAGATCCCCAGGAACATTCTATTCTCTTGATAGTTGTAATCGTGGATCTGGCCAAAATATTCTTCTGTGTCTTAGGAACATCTAGGACCAAAATCAGGGACCCCATGAATCAAATGACATATTGGTACAAAAATCCCTCAATTCATGTTACCTCAAACTACAGAAATTTCTTGTGGTCAGCCTGTTGGGAATTGGGACATTGGGTTTAGGTATTTCCACATTTAGAAGATGTCTTGTTAAGGGGAAAAAGGAATCTTGGATTCCAGTTCCGCAATAATATTATGGGAGTCTTTCTCTTGATATCCATAGAACTTTAATTGTAATTCAACAGGAAATATCTCAGCGCCTTGCAGAGAATGCAGCAGGAATCTAGATAATGGGAGTCCTCATATACAGGAAACTGCCTGACCTGTTGCTAAGGAAGAATAAGGAATTTTGGTTGCACGAGTCCTCAGCCCAAAAGTCCACAGGGAGTCTTACTAAGAGGTAACCATGAATCAGGTTTTTAATGTAGGAATCTGGGTAGTGGAAGTCCTCAAATACAGGAAACTGGACTGCCTATTGCTAAGAAAGAATAAGGAATCTGGGTTACACCTGTCCTCAATCCCTAAAAAACTTCAAGGTGTCTTGCTAAGGGCTAAACACAAATCAGGGATTTTGAAGCATGAACCTGCGGAAATGGGGTCCTCATATACAGGCAAATACACAGCCTTTTGCTAAGAAAGAATACGGAATCTGGGCTACATGTATTCTCTATCCCAAAAGAACTACAGGGCCTCTTGCTAAGGGCTAAACAACAATAAGGGATTCGATGCAGGATTGTAGGTAATACTCCAGGCCTTTTGCTAAGGAAAAATAAAAAATCAATTTACACGTTTCCTCAATCAGATAATGTACATGACGTCTTGCTAAGGCCTAAACAAGAATCAGAGTTTCAAATAGGAATCTGGGGAAATGGAGTTCTCATATACAGGACACTACACAACCTTCAGCGAAGGAAGAATAAGGAATCTGTGTTACACGATTCCTCAATCCGAAAATATTCTCAGGACGTCTTGCTACTGAACAAACAAGAATCAGGGATTCGAGCTCCCCACATGTTTTGGAGCTATTTAGCATGTGGATATTAGGAATCAGTCAATTCAGGACTCCAGCAACGTTCTGGTGCTCTTGATAGTTGTAAACGGGTATGTGGTACTACAAGTATGTTAGGTTCCTCTAGACAACTAAGGCCAGATTCCAGCACATAAAGGATCATATTGCCATATTTGAATGAAACCCTTGGTCTTAAAATGAAACTTGTAATTCTCAGACTTCCATTTGTCCTCTTATTTTGAGAGGGGCCGAGGGTTTTGCAGTTTCCAAATGATTAGGAAGTATTTTCAAAGGTAACCAGGAATCACAGATTCCCAGTCCCTAGCAAACTTGTGGGAATCTGTCTTTTTGTATAAAGAGTTGTGTAATACACATCGACAGGGAAAATCAAGGCATCTTGCTGAGAACGAAAAGGGAATCTGGGTTCTGAAAGTTCTCATTCGCAGAAGTCTACAGGGACTCTTGATGAGGTTTAATCAGGCATCTGGGCTATAGGTCCCCATATTGTTAGGGTGTCTTGCACAAGGGAACCAGGAATCTTGAATTCCAATTGCCCAGGAAACTTCTGGGGGTCTTTCAATTGATATCCAAACAACTTGAATTATACATCACCACGAAATATCTCAGTGTCTTGCTGAGAAAGAAGCAGGAATCTGGTTAAAGGGCATCCTCATATACAGGAAACTTCATGACTCTTGCGAAGGATGAATAAGGAATCTGGGCTACATGGGTCCTAAATACCGCAAATCTACAGTGAGTCTTGCTAAGGGCTAAAGAAAATCAGGGCATCGAGCACCCCTCATGTTTTAGAGCTATTTGTTATGTGGATATTATGAATTAATCATTCCTGGACTCCAGCAACTCTCTGGAACTCTTGATAGTTGTGAAAGAGAATCTGGCATTAAAAATCCATTTAGATACTCGGAAACTCTGACTCCAGATCCAGGAAATTCTCTCGGATTTTTTTAATGTAAACCCTGACCTCAGTGTTACCTCGTACCCCAGAAACTTCAGTGGCTCCGCTGTCCTTTATTAGGACTTTTGTTTTAGGTGCTCCATTTCTTTAGGAGATATTATTGGGAGGAAACCAGGAATCTTAGATTCCACGTCCCCAGACATATTCTTGTCATTTTTCTATGGGTATACCAGAGTCTGGACTTCCAGGTCAACAGGAAACAGCTCGTCGTTTTGTTTAGAACGAAATAGGAATCTGGGTCACTGTGTCCCTTGAAAGTTTCTACACGCTTTACTAAAGAGGAACCAGGATACTTGGTTTCTATGTAACTTGCAAACATCTGGGCATTTGCTAAATTATCCATGGCTTAAGGCGGTGTTCATACCTATGAAAAGCAAATGCTAATCAGGATTCTGGGAGTTCTGCTTCTCATATTATTCATAACAACGTCCTATATATATACCACAAATCGTGCATTGCCTTTCCCCAGGAACGTGTTGCTCCTCTTGATAGTTGCAACTGAGAATGTGGCCTACGGGGCCGTTTGTTTCACAGGGTCTTGTAAGGCCAGATTCCACAATCCACGCAATCTTCTGCCATTTGTTAATGTGACCACTGGCTTCAGGTTTACCTCGTAGTCCAGAAACTATGGCTGGACATTCGTTTTCGCATTGAGAATGTGGTATTAGTGCTTCCCACATATTTAGGATGTTTTCTTAAGGGGGGAAGCAGCAATCTATGAATCCATGTCCCTGGGAAACTTCTTGGTGTATGTGTATTTATATGTAATAGTTTGTACTTCCACATCACCAAAACACGTTCGGGTGACTTTCTGATAATAAAAAAAGGAATGTGGGCTTATGTGAGCCCTGAATCCATTTCTACAGCACTCCATTATAAAGGCTTTTCTGGAATCTGGGCTTCTAGTTCTCCAAATTTTTCAGAGCACGTTGCCACTTGGAAAGACAAGTGTCATTATATATTCCCAGCAGCCTTCTGGTCCTCTTGATTGTTGTAACCAAGAACTAGTCTGTGCAATTCAGTTGGGTTTCTCGGCACATTTTTGTGTAACTCTTGTCTTAAAATTTACCCTGTAATCCTAAAACTTCCGTTTGTGAATCTATTTGATATGGCCTGGGGGTTTTGAGGTTGCTAAGCATGTGGTACATATTTTAAAAGTAACCAGGAATCACAGATTCCACATCCCTGAGAAACACCTGGGCATCTATGTATTTGCAGACAGAATTTTGGAATCCAGATCGTCAGGGAAAATCAAGTCCTATTGCTGAGAATGAGAGGACATTGCGGGTTCACGGGTCCTCAATCATCAAAATCTATATGGCCTCTTGATAAGGTTTAATGAGGAAGCTGGGCTTACAGGTCCTTCCAGTTTTCAGAGCTACTTTCTGCGTGGATACCTAAAATCTCTTATTACAGATCCAAGAAGATTCCAGTCCTTTCAATAGTTGTAATCGAGGATCTGGGACCTACAATTTCATTTGTTTCTTATCAACATCTTCGCCCATAATGCAGTTCCCCATGTATCAACTGGCATTTTGCGACAAAATCCCTCGCATCAGATTGCCTCAAAATACCGAAATTTCCTGTGGTCAGACTGGTGGGAATTGGGATATTGAGTTTAGAATATTCCACATTTTTACAATGTCTTGTTAAGGGGAACCTGGAAACTTGGATTACAGTTCACAGGGACTATATGGGAGTCGTTCTATTGATATCCAAACAACTGGAATTCTATGTTCATCAGGAAATATCTCGTGTATTGCTGAGAATTCAGGAGGAATTTGTGTAATGGGAGTACTCATATTCGGGAAACTACATGGCTTCTTACTATGGAAGATTAAGGAATCTGGGTTACATAAGTCCTCAAATCCCAAAAACCTACAGAGAATCTTGCTAGGGGAGAAAAAATATCAGGGATTTGAAGCATGAATCTGGGAAATGGGAGTCCTCATATACAGGAAACTTCACAACCTCTTGCTAAGGCCGAACAAGGAATCTGGGTTACACATGTCCTCGATCCTAAAAATCTACAGGGCGTCTTTCTAAGGGCTAAACAAGAATCAGGGTTTCGAAGCAGGAATCTCGGTAATGGGCGTATTCATATACAGGAAACTACACAGCCTCTACCTAAGAAAGGATACGTAATCTGGTTTTCACGAGTCCTCAATGCCAAAAATCTATTGGGTGTCTTGCTAAGGGCTAAACAAGATTCAGGATTTCGAAGCAAGAATCTGGGGAATGGGAGTCCTCATATTCAGGAAACTACATGGACTCTTGCTAAAGAAGAATAAGGAATCTGGGTTATAAGAGTCCTCAGTTCCAAAAATACGTAGGTAAGGCCTACAAGACTCGGACTTCAACGTCCCAATAATTTTCAGAACTGTTTCCTATGTGGATATTAGGAATCAGTCATTACAGAATTCCCACAACATTCTGGTAATCCTGACAGTTTAAACGAAAATATGGCACTACAAGTCCAATTAGATTATGGATCCTCTAAGGTCAAACACCAGGACACAAGTAATCATCTCAGGTTTTGTGAATGTAAGCCCTGAGTTCAGGATTACCTTGTACACCAGAAACTTCTGGTAGTTCAGCAATTCCGGATTAGGATCTTGGGTTTAGATGTTGCACCATGTTTAGAAGGTATTTTTAGGAGGGCACCAGGGTCTTGGTTTCCAAGTCCACAGGAACGTTCTGGAGTCTTTCTATTGGGGGCCACGTGTCTGGACTTCTAGGGAATGGGGAAACATCTGGTCGTTCGTCTGAGAACGAAACAGGAATCTCGGACACTATGTCCCCAGAGAGCTTTTACTCCTGTTTCCAATGTGGAACAAGAAAAACCAGTTTCCATGTGACCAGCAAACTTCTGGGCAGTTGTTAATTTTTCCCTGGCTTAACGTAGTTCTCATACCTAGGATCCTACAAGAAATTTCTAAATGCGAATCAGGAATTTGGAGTCCCAGTCTCCACACTTTTCAGAACTAATTCCTGTATATGTACCACAAATCTGTTATTACCGATTCCCAGGAACCTGCTGCTCCTCTTCTTACTTGTAATGAAGAATCTGACCATTTGCTCGGGTTTTTTTCAGAAGGCTGTAAGGCCAGATTCCACAACCCAAGGAATCATGTCGCCATTTTTCGTGTAATTTCTGACTTCAGGTTTATCTCCTAATCCAGAAACTACTGCTGGAATTTTAGATTGATATTCGTAATTTGGGATTAGGTGTTCCCAAATATTTAGAACGTATTCTTATAGAGGATCCAGCAATCTTGCATTCCAGGGCCCTTCTGACCTTTAGGGCTTATGAGTATTGGTATATAATGGTTTGTGCTTCCAGGTCGCCAGGTAACTTGTGGGAGTCTTACTGAGATCAAAACGAATCAGGATTATGGGGTCGCCAATCCAATAATTCTACATGGACAACTTATGAGGACTAATCTGGAATCTTGGATTCTATTTCCACATATTCTTTAGGGATAGAGGCCACTTGGATATGACAACTTCCTCATTATAAATTCTCAGCAAACTTCTGATTTTCTTGAGAGATGTAACCGAGAATGTGGACCCTCAATTTGGTTGAATTCCTCGGGACAACAAAGGGCAGATTCCAGGACCCAAAGAATCTTATCGCCATATTTGTATGTAACTAATGCCTTAAGATGTACCTTGTAATCCTAAAACTTCTGTTAGTCATTCTACTCTGATTCGGGCCTGGTGTTTGAGGTTGCCAAATATATATTACATACTTTTAAGGGTAACCAGTATTCATGGATTCTATGACCCTAGGACATTTCTGGGCATCTGCCTATTTGTATACAGAGTTTTTGGATCCACATCACGAGGGAAAATCAGGGCATCTGCTGAGAAGAAAAATGAAATCGGGTTCTAGGAGTTTTCATTCTCCAGAATCTACAGGGCCTCGTGATAAGGTTTAATCAGCAATCTGGGCTTCAGGGTTCCTACATTTTTCAGAGCTACTAGCTCCATAGATACCCTTAATCTGTCATTACAGATCCCCAGTAACATTCTATTTGTTGATAGTTGTAATCGTGTATCTGGCCCAAATATCCTTTTGTGTCTTATGAACATCAAGGACCATAATCAGGTACCCCTGGATTCAAATGGCATATTGGTACCAAATCCCTTGATTCAGGTTACATAAAACTACAGAAATATCTTGTGGTCGGTCTGGTGGGAATTGGGATATTGTGTTTAGAGATTCCACATTTTGGGGAGGTCTTGTTAAGGGGAACAAGGTATCTTGGATTCCAGTTCCCCAATAACCTTATGGTAGTCTTTCTCTTGATATCCAAACAACTGGAATTCTACGCAACCATGAAATATCTCAGCGCCTTGCTGAGAATGGAGCAGGAACCTGGGTAATGGGAGTCCTCATATACAGGAAACTACCCAGCCTCTTGCTAAGGAAGAATAAGGAATTTAGTTTGCACGTGTCTCCAGTCCAAAAATCCACAGGGCGTCTTATTAAGAGTTAACTATTTATCAGGTTTTTAATGTAAATACTTGGGTAGTGGGAGTGCTCAAACACAGGAAACTGGACTGCCTATTGCTAAGAAAGAATAAGGAATCTGGGTTACACGTGCCCTCAATTCGTAAAAAGCTTCAGGGGGTCTTGATAAGTGCTAAACAAGAATCAGGTTTTTTGAAGCATGAACCTGCGGAAATGGGGTCGTCATATACAGGAAAATACACATCCTTTTGCTAAGAAAGAATACGGAATCTGGGTTACACGTGTTCTCTATCCCAAAAGAAGTACAGGGCCCGGTGCTGAAGGCTAAATAAAAATGAGGGATTCGAAGTAGGAATGAGGGTAATACTCCACATAAAAGAAAACTTCAAGGGCTCTTGCTTAGGAAAAATAAGGAATCTTTACATGGTTCCAAAATCAGATAATGTACATGGAGTCTTGCGGAGGGATAAACAAGAATCAGGGTTTCAAAACAGGATTCTAGGAAAAGGGAGTCCTAATACACAGGACACTACACGAACTCCAGTGAAGGAAGAATACGGAATCTATGTTACACAAGTCTTCAATCTGAAAAAATTCTCAGGACGTCTTCTACTGAACAAACATGAATCAGGGATTCGAGCTCCCCACATGTTTTGGAGCTGTTTAGCATGTGGATATTCGGAATCAGTCAACTCAGGACACCAGCAACATTCTGGTGCTCTTGATAGTTTTGAACAAGTACGTTAGGTTCTGCGAGACAACTAAGGTCAGATTCTAGCACATAAAGGATCATATTGGCATATTTGGATGAATCTCTTTGTCTCAAGAAGAACCTTGTAATTCTCAGATTTCCATTTGTCCTCTTATTTTGAGAGGGGCCGAGGGTTTTGCAGTTGCCAAATGTTTAGTAAGTATTTTTAAAGGAAATCAGGAATCACGGACTCCCCGTCCCTAGGAAACTTGTGGGAATGTGTCTTTTTGTATATAGAGTTTTGGAATACACATCAACAGGGAAAATCAAGGCATCATGCTGAAGAACAAAATGGAATCCGTGTTCTTGGAGTTCTCATTCGCCGAAGTCTACAGGGCCACTAGATTAGGTTTAATAAGGAATCTTGACTTCTAGGTCCCCATATTGTTAGGGTGTCTTGTACAAGGGAACCAGGAATCTTGGATTCCAAATGTCCAGGAAACTTCTGGGGGTATTGCAGTTGATATCCAAACAACATGAATTCTACATTACAACGAAATATCTTGGTGTCTTGCTGAGAATGAAGCAGGAATCAGGGTAATGGGAGTCCTCATTTACAGGAGACTTCATGACTCATGTGAAGGATGTATAAGGAATCTGGGCCACATGGGTCCAAAATACTGAAAATCTACAGTGCGACTTGCTAAGGGCTAAACAAGATCATGGCATCGAGCATACCCCATGTTTTAGAGCAATTCGTTATGTCGATATTATGAATCAATCATTCCTGGACTCCAGCAACACTCTGGTACTCTTGATAGTTGTGAACGAGAATCTGACACTACAAATTCATTTAGATACTCGGAACCTCTGAATCCAGATCCAAAACACAGGAAATTCTCTCGGATTTTTTGTATGTAAACCCTGACCTTAGTGTTACCTTGTACTCCAGAAACTTCAGTGGCTCTGTTGTTCATTATGAGGACTTTGGGTTTAAGTGTTCCAATTTTTAGGGGGTATTATTGCGAGGGAACCAGGTACCTTAGATTCCACGTCCCCAGACATATTCTTCTCATCTTTCTATGAGTATACCAGAGTCTGGACATCCAGGCCAACAAAAAACATCTTGTCATTTTGCTTAGAATGAAAGAAGAATCTGGGTGACTGTGTCCCTTGAAAGTTTCTATACGCTTTACCTAAGAGGAACCAGGAAACTCGGCTTCCATGTAACTTGCAAACATCTGGGCATTTGCTAATTTATCGGTGGTTAAGGCGGTGCTCATATCTAGGAATTGACAGGGACTTAAGCAAATGCTAATCTGGAATCTGGGAGTACTGGTACTCATATTATTCAGAGCAACGTCCTATATGCATACCACAAATCGGCATTGCTGTTCCCCAGGAATGTGTTGCACCTCTTGATTGTTGTAACTGAGAATATGGCCTACAGTTCCGTTTGTTTCACAGGGTACTGTAAGGCCAGATTCCACAATCCACACAATCATCTGCCATTTATTTATGTGATCACTGGGTTCAGGTTTACCTCGTAGTCCAGAAACTACTGCTGGACATTCGTTGTCGCATTGAGAATGTGGGATTAGGGGTTCGCACACACTTAGGATGTATACTTAAGGGGGAACCAGCAATCTTCGATTTTAGGACCTTGGGAAACTTCTTGGCGTATGTGTATGGGTATGTAAGAGTATGTACTTCTAGGTCACCAGAAAATATTTGGGCGACTTCCTGATAATAAAAAAAGGAATGTGGGTTATGGGAGGCCTCAATCCATTTCTACAGGGCTCCATTATAAGGTCTTATCTGGAATCTGGGCTTCTAGTTACCCAAATTCTTCAGAGCATGTTGCTGCTTGGAAAGGACAAGTGTCATTATAGATTCCCAACAACCTTCTGGTCCTCTTGATTGTTGTAACCAAGAAGCAGTCCATGCAATTCAGTTGGATTTCTCGGCACAACTAAAGCCAGATTACAGGACAAAGGCATCATCTTGCTATATTTGTGCGTAACTGTTGTCTTAAGATGTACCCTGTAATCTTAAAACATCCGTTTGTGAATTTATTTGATATGGCCTGGGGTGTTTGGCTTGCTAAGCATGTAGTACATACTTTTAAAGGTAACCAGGAATCACGAATTCCACGTCCCTGGGAAACAGTTGGTCATCTGTTTATTTGCATACATAATTTTGGAATACAGATCGCCAGAGAATATTAGGCTCTTGCTGAGATTGAGAAGAGAATGCGGAAACAGGGGTCCTCAATCGTCAAAATCTACATGGCCTCTTGATAAGGCTTAATGAGGAATCTGGGCTTGTAGGTCCTTCCATTTTTCAGAGCTACTTTCTACGTGGATACCTAAAATATCTTATCACAGATCCAAGCTATTCCAGTCCTTTTGATAGTTGTAATTGAGTAACTGAATCGACAATTTCCTTTCTTACTTATCCACTTCTTTGGCCATAATCCAGTTCCCCTGGTATCAACTGGCATTTTGGGACAAAATCTCTCGCTTCAGTTTACCTAAAAATACCAAAATTTCCTGTGGTCAGGTTGGTGGAAATTGGGATATTGGGTCTAGAATATTACACATTTTTACGATCCCCTTTTTAGGGGAACCTGGAAGTTTGAATTACAGTTCCCAGGAACTCTATTGGAGTCTTTCATTGATATCCAAACAACTGGAATTCTATGTTCATCAGGAAATATCTCGGGTATTACTGAGAATTAAGCAGGAATTTGTGAAATGGGAATCCTCATATACGGGAAACTACATGGCCTCTTACTACGGAAGAATAAGGAATCTGGGTTACACGAGTCTCCAAATCCCAAAAGCCTACAGGGAGGTTTACTAAGGGAGTAAAAGTATCAGGGATTTGAAACAGAAATCTGGGGAATAGGAGTCCTCATATAGAGGAAACTTCACAACCTCTTGCTAAGGACGAACAAGGAATCTGGGTGACACGTCCTCGATCTGAAAAATCTACAGGGCATCTTTCTAAGGGCTAAACATGGATCAGAGTTTCAAAGCAAGAATCTCGCTAATGGGAGTGTTCATATACTGAAAACTACGCAGCCTCTACCTAAGAAAGGATAAGGAATCTAGTTTCCTCTAGTCCTCAATGCCAAAAATCTACTGGGTGTCTTGCTAAGGGCTAAACAAGAATCAGGATTTTGAAGCAAGAATCTGGAGAATGGGAGTCCTCATATACAGGAAACTACATGGGCTCTTTCTAAGGAAAAATAACGCATCTGGGTTATACAAGTCCTCAATTCCAAAAACGTTCAGGTTGTCTTGGTAAGGCCTACAACACTCGGACTTCAAAGTCCCCATAATTTTCAGAGCTGTTTCCTATATGCAAATTAGGAATCAGTCATTACAGAATTCCCGCCATATTCTGGTCATCTCGATAGTTTTAACGAAAATATGGCACTACAAGTCCAATTAGATTTTGGATCCTCTAAGGCCAAATTCCAGGACACAGGTAATCATCGCGGGTTTTGTGAATGTTAGCCCTGAGTTCAGGATTACCTCGTACAACAGAAACTTCTGGTAGTTCAGCTATTCGAAATTAGGACCATGGGTTTAGATGTGGCACCATGTTTAGAAGGTATTTTTGGGAGGGCACCAAGGTCTTTCCAAGTCCATACGAAGGTTCTGGAGTCTTTCTATTTGGAGCCACGTGTCTGGACTTCTAGGGAACGGGGAAACATCTGGTCGTTCATCTGAGAACAAAACAGGAATCTCGGACACTATGTCCCCAGAGAGCTTCTACTCCTGTTTCCAATGTGGAACAAGGAAAATAAGTCTGCATGTGACCTGCAAACTTCTGGGCAGTTGTTAATTTTTCCCTGTCTTAAGATCGTTCTCATACGTAGAATCCTACACGAAAAATTTCTAAATGCTAATCAGGAATTTGGAGTCCCAGTCTCCGCACTTTTCAGAACTAATTCCTGTATATGTACCACAAATCTGTCATTACCAATTCCCAGGAACCTGCTGCTCCTCTTCTTACTTGCAACGAAGAATCTGGCCAAGTGCTCGGCTTTTTTTGCAGAAGGCTGTAAGGCCAGATTCCACAACCCAAGGAATCATGGCGCCATTTTTCGTGTAATTTCTGACTTCAGGTTTACCTCCTAATCCAGAAAATACTGCTGGAATTTTAGATTGATATTCGTAACTAGGGATTAGGTGCTCCCAAATATTTAGGACGTATTCTTAAAGGGGATCCAGCAATCTTGGATTCCAGGGCCCTTCTGACCTTTTGGGCTTATGATTATTGGTATATAATAGTTTGTACTTCCAGGTCGCCAGGTAACTTGTGAGAATCTTACTGAGATCAAAAAGAATCTGGGTTACGGCGTCGCCAATCCAAGAATTCTACATGCACAATTTATGAGGGCTAATCTGGAATCTGGGATTCTATTTCCACACAATCTTTAGGGCTAGAGGCCTCTTAGATAAGAAAACTTCTTCATTATAGATTCTCAGCAACCTTCTGGTCTTCTTGAGAGTTGTAACCGAGAATGTGGACACTCAAGTCTGGTGGGTTCCTCGTGACAACAAAGGGCAGATTCCAGGATCCAACGAATCTTATCACCATATTTCTATATAACTATTGCCTTAAGATGTACCTTGTAATCCTAAAATTTCTGTTAGTCCTTCTACTCTGATTGGGGCCTGGTGTTTTGAGGTTGCCAAATATATGTTACATACTTTTAAGGGCAACCAGGATTCATGGATTCCACGACCCTAGGAAATTTCCGGACATCTGCCTATTTGTATACGGGGTTTTTGGATCCACATCACGAGGGAAAATCAGGGCATCTTGCTGAGAACAAAAATGAAATCGGGTTCTAGGAGTTTTCATTCGCCAGAATCTACAGGGCCTCTTGACAAGGTTTAATCAGCAATCTGGGCTTCAGGGTCCCTATATTTTTCAGAGCTACTAGCTCCATAGACACCCTTAATCTGTCATTACAGATCCCAAGTAACATTCGATTCTGTTGATAGTTGTAATCGTGTATCTGGCCCAAATATCCTTTTGTGTCTTATGAACTGCAAGGACCATAATCAGGTACCCCTGGAATCAAATGGCATATTGGTACCAAATCCCTTGATTCAGGTTACATAAAACTACAGAAATTTCTTGTAGTCGGTCTGGTGGAAATTGGGACATTGTGTTTATAGATTCCACATTTTGGGGAGGTCTTGTTAAGGGGAACATGGTATCTTGGATTCCAGTTCCCCAATAACCTTATGGTAGTCTTTCTCTTGATATCCAAACAACTGGAATTCTAGGCCACCATGAAATATCTCAGTGCCTTGCTGAGAATGAAGCAGGAATCTGGGTAATGGGAGTCCTCATATACAGGAAACTACCCGGCCTCTTGCAAAGGAAGAATAAGGAATTTTGTTGCATGAGTCCTTAGCCCAAAAATCCACAGGGCGTCTTACTAAGAGGTAACCATTTATCAGGTTCTTAATGTAAATATCTGGGTATTGGGAGTGCTCAAACACAGGAAACTGGACTGCCTATTGCTAAGAAAGAATAAGGAAACTGGTTTACACGTGCCTTCAATCCCTAAAAATCTTCTGGGCGTCTTGATACATTCTAAACAAGAATCAGGGTTTTTGAAGACTGAACCTGCGGAAATGGGGTCCTCATATACAGGAAAATACATGGCCTTTTGCTAAGAAAGAATATGGGATCTGGGTTAAACGTGTTCTCTATCCCAAAAGAAATACAGGGCGCCTTGCAGAGGGCTAAACAAGAATGAGGGATACGAAGTAGGAATGTGGGTAATACTCCTCATAAAAGGAAACTTCAGGGGCTCTTGCTTAAGAAAAATAAGGAATCTTTTTTACACGGTTCCACAATCAGATAATGTACTTGGAGTCTTGCAGAGGGATAAACAAGAATCAGGGTTTCAAAACAGGAATCTGGGGAAAGGGAGTCCTAATATACAGGACACTACACGGCCTCCAGCGAAGGAAGAACACGGAATCTGTGTTACACGAGTCCTCAATCCGAAGAAATTCTCAGGACGTCTTGCTACTGAACAAACAAGAATCAGGGATTCGAGCTCCCCACATGTTTTGGAGCTGTTTAGCATGTGGGTATTCGGAATCAATCAATTCAGGACTCCAGCAACATTCTGGTGCTCTTGATAGTTGTAAACGAGTATGTGGTACTACAAGTACATTAGGTTCCTCGAGACAACTAAGGTCAGATTCTAGCACATAAAGGATCATATTGGCATATTTGGATGAATCTCTTTGTCTCAAGAAACACCTTGTAATTCTCAGATTTCCATTTGTCCTCTTATTTTGAGAGGGGCCAAGGGTTTTGCAGTTGCCAAATGTTTAGTAAGTATTTTCAAAGGAATTCAGGAACCACGGATTCCCCATACCTAGGAAACTTGTGGGAATGTGTCTTTTTGTATGCAGTATTTTGGAATACATATCGACAGGGAAAATCAAGGCATCTTGCTGAGAAAAAAACGGAATCCGGGTTCTTGGAGTTCTCATTCGCCGAAGTCTACAGGGTCTCTTGATTAGGTTTAATAAGGAATCTTGGCTTCTAGGTTCCCATATTGTGAGGGTGTCTTGTACAAGGGAACCAGGAATCTTGGATTCCAAATGCCCAGGAAAATTCTGGGGGTATTTCAGTTGATATCCAAACAACATGAATTCTACATTACAATGAAATATCTCGGTGTCTTGCTGAGAATGAAGCAGGAATCTGGGTAATGGGAGTCCTCATTTACAGGAGACTTCATGACTCATGCGAAGGATGTATAAGGAATCTGGGCTACATGGGTCCAAAATACTGAAAATCTACAGTGCGACTTGCTAAGGGTTAAACAAGATCAGGGCATCGAGCACTCCCCATGTTTTAGAGCAATTTGTTATGTCGATAGCATGAAACAATCATTCCTGGACTCCAGCAACACTCTGGTACTCTTGATAGTTGTGAACGAGAATCTGGCACTACAAATTCATTTAGATATGCGGAACCTCTGACTCCAGATCCAGGACACAGGAAATTTGTCTCGGAATTTTTGTATGTAAACCCTGACCTCAGTGTAACCTCATACTCCAGAACCTTCAGTGGCTCTGTTGTTCGTTATTAGGTCTTGGGTTTAAGTGTTCGATTTTTTTAGGTGGTATTATTGGGAGGGAACCAGGTATCATAGATTCCACATCCCCAGACATATTCTTGTCATCTTTCTATGGGTATACCTGAGTCTGGACATCCAGGTCAACAGGAAACACCTCGTCGTTTTGCTAAGAACGAAATAGGAATCTGGGTGACTGTGTCCCTTGAAAGTTTCTACACGCTTTACCTAAGAGGAACCAGGAAACTCGGCTTCCATGTAACTTGCAAACATCTGGGCATTTGCTAAATAATCCGTGGCTTAAGGCGGTGCTCATGCCTAGGAATCGACAGGGACTTTAGCAAATGCTAATCTGGAATCTGGGAGTCCTGGTACTCATATTATTCAGAGCAACATCCTATATGCATACCACAAATCGGGCATTACTGTTCCCCAGGAACGTGTTGCACCTCTTGATAGTTGCAACTGAGAATTTGGCCTACTGGTCCATTTGTTTCACAGGGTACTGTAAGGCCAGATGCCACAATCCACGCAATCATCTGCCATTTGTTAATGTGATCACTGGCTTCAGGTTTACCTCGTAGTCCAGAAACTACTGCTGAACATACGTTTTCGCATTGAGAATGTGGGATCAGGGGTTCACACATATTTAGGATGTATACTTAAGGGGAATTCAGCAATCTTCGATTTTAGGACCCTGGGAAACTTCTTGGCGTATGTGTATGGGTATGTAAGAGTATGTAATTCCACGACACCAGAAAATGTCTGGGCGACTTCCTGATAATAAAAAAGGAATGTGGGTTATGGGAGGCCTCAATCCATTTCTACAGGGCTCCATTATAAGGTCTTATCTGGAATCTGGGTTTCTAGTTACCCAAATTCTTCAGAGCATTTTGCCACTTGGAAAGGACAAGTGTCATTATAGATTCCCAACAACCTTCTGGTCCTCTTGATTGTTGGAACTAAGAACCAGTCTGTGCAATTCAGTTGGGTTTTTCGGCACAACTAAAGCCAGATTACAGGACCAAGGCATAATCTCGCTATATTTGTGTGTAACTCTTGTCTTAAGATGTACCCTGTAATCCTAAAACTTCCGTTTGTGAATTTATTTTATATGGCCTGGGGTGTTGGGATTAATAAGCATGTAGTACATATTTTTAAAGGTAACCAGGAATCACGGATTCCACTTCCCTGGGAAACAGCTGGTCATCTGTATATTTGCATACATAATTTTGGAATCCAGATCACCAGAGAATATCAGACTCTTCCTGAGAATGAGAAGAGAATGCGGGATCAGGGCTCCCCAACCTTCAAAATATATATGGCCTCTTAATAAGGATTAATGAGGAATCTGGACTTGTAGGTCCTTCCATTTTTCAGAGCTACTTTCTACGTGGATACCTAAAATCTCTTATTACATATCCAAGCTATTCCAGTCCTTTCAATAGTTGTAATTGAGTAACTGAACCTATAATTTCGTTTCTTACTTATTCACATCTTCAGCAATAATCCATTTCCCAGGTATCAACTGGCATTTTGGGACAAAATCCCTCGCTTCAGGTTACCTAAAAATACCGAAATTTCCTGTGGTCAGGTTGGTGGAAATTGGGAAATTGGGTCTAGAATATTACACATTTTTACCATCCCTTTTTTAGGGGAACCTGGAAGTTTGAATTGCAGTTCCCAGGAAATCTATTGGAGTCTTTCTGTTGATATCCAAACAACTGGAATTCTATATTCATCAGGAAATATCTCGGGTATTGCTGAGAATGAAGCAGGAATTTGCAAAATGGGAATCCTCATATATGTGAAACTACATGGCCACTTACTACAGAAGAATAAGGAATCTGGGTTACACGAGTCACCAAATCCCAAAAGCCTACAGGGAAGCTTACTAAGGGAGAAAAAGTATCAGGGATTTGAAGCACAAATCTGGGGAATAGGAGTCCTCATATAAAGGAAACTTCACAACCTCTTGCTAAGGACAAACAAGGAATGTGGGTGACACGTCCTCGATCCAAAACAGCTACAGGGCATCTTTCTAAGGGTTAAACATGGATCAGGGTTTCGAAGCAGGAATCTCGCTAATGGGAGTGTTCATATACTGAAAACTATGCTGCCTTTACCTAAGAAAGGATAAGGAATGTGGTTTTCACTAGTCCTCAATGCCAAAAATCTACTGGGCGTCTTGCTAAGGGTTAAACAAGAATCAGGATTTTGAAGCAAGAATCGGGAGAATGGGAGTCCTCATATACAGGAAACTACATGGGCTCTTTCTAAGAAAAATAATGCATCTGGGTTATACAAGTCCTCAATTCCAAAAACGTTCAGGTTGTCTTGGTAAGGCCTACAAGACTCGGACTTTGACGTCCCCATAATTTTCAGAGCTGTTTCCTATATGCAAATTAGGAATCAGTCATTACAGAATTCCCACCATATTCTGTTCATCTCAATAGTTTAAACGAAAATATGGCACTACAAGTCCAATTAGATTATGGATCCTCTAAGGCCAAATTCCAGGACTCAGGTAATCATCTTGGGTTTTGTGTATGTTAGCCCTGAGTTCAGCATTACCTCGTACACCAGAAACTTCTGGTAGTTCAGCTATTCGGAATTAGGACCTTGGGTTTAGTTGTTGCACCATGTTTAGAAGGTATTTTTGGGAGGGTACCAGGATCTTGATATCCAAGTCCATAGGAATGTTCTGGAGTCTTTCTATTTGGAGCCACGTGTCTGGACTTCCAGGGAACGGGGAAACACCTAGACCTTTTTCTGAGAAAGGAACAGGAATCTCGGACACTACGTCACCAGAGTGCTTCTAGTCCTGTTTCCAATGTGGAACAAGGAAAATCAGTTTGCATGTGACCAGCAAGCTTCTGGGCAGTTGTTAATTTTTCCCTGGCTTAAGGTTGTTCTCATACCTAGAATCCTACATGAAATTTCTAAATGCGAATCAGGAATTTGGAGTCCCAGTCTCCGCACTTTTCAGAACTAATTCCGGTGTACATACCACAAATCTGTCATTACCGATTCCCAGGAACCTGCTGTTACTTTTCTTACTTGCAACGAAGAATCTGGCCATGTGTTTGGCTTTTTTTGCAGAAGGCTGTAAGGCCAGTTTCGACAACCCAAGGAACCATGTCGCCATTTTTCGTGTAATTTCTGACTTCAGGTTTACCTCCTAATCCAGAAACTACTGCTGGAATTTTAGATTGATATTCGTAACTTGGGATTAGGTGTTTCCAAATATTTAGGATGTATTCATAAAGGGGATCCAGCAATCTTGGATTCCAGGGCCCTTCTGACCTTTTGGGCTCATGATTATTGGTATAAAATAGGTCGTACTTCCAGGTCGCCAGGTAACTTGTGGGAGTCTTACTGAGATCAAAAGAATCTGGGTTACGGCGTCGCCAATCCAAGAATTCTACATGGACACCTTAAGTGGGCTAATCTGGAATCTGGGATTCTATTTCCACACAATCTTTAGGGCTAGAGGCCTCTTGGATATGAAAACTTCTTCATTATAGATTCTCAGCAACCTTCTGGTCTTCTTGAGAGTTGTAACCAAGAATGTGGACACTCAAGTCCGGTGGGTTCCTCGTGACAACAAAGGGCAGATTCCAGGACGCAAAGAATCTTATCACCATATTTCTATGTAACCATTGTCTCAAGATGTACCTTGTAATCCTAAAATTTCTGTTAGTCCTTCTACTCTGATTGGGGCCTGGTGTTTTGAGGTTGCCAAATATATATTACGTACTTTTAAGGGCAACCAGGATTCATGGATTCCACGACCCTAGGAAATTTTTGGGCATATGCCTATTTGTATACAGAATTTTTGGATCCACATCACGAGGCAAAATCAGGGCATCTTGCTGAGAACAAAAATGAAATCGGGTTCTAGGAATTTTCATTCGCCAGAATCTACAGGGCCTCTTGATAAGGTTTAATCAGCAATCTGGGCTTCAGGGTCCCTACATTTTTCAGAACTACTAGCTCCATAGACACCCTTAATTTGCCATTACCCATACCAAGTAACATTCGATTCTGTTGATAGTTGTAATCGTGTATCTGGCCCAAATATCCTTTTGTGTCTTATGAACATCAAGGACCATAATCAGGTACCCCTGGAAACAAATGGCATTTGGTACCAAATCCCTTGATTCAGGTTACATAAAACTACAGAAATTTCTTGTGGTCGGTCTGGTGGGAATTGGAACATTGTGTTTAGAGATTCCACATTTTGGGGAGGTCTTGTTAAGGGGAACAAAGTATCTTGGATTCCAGTTCCCCAATAACCTTATGGGAGTCTTTCTCTTGATATCCAAACTACTGGACTTCTAGGCCACCATGAAATATCTCAGTGCCTTGCTGAGAATGAAGCAGGAATCGGGGTAATGGGAGTCCTCATATAAATTAAACTACCCGGTCTCTTGCTAAGGAACTATAAGGAATTTAGGTTCTCGAGTCCTCAGCCCAAAAATGCACAGGGCGTCTTACTAAGAGGTAACCATTTATCAGGTTCTTTTTTTTTTTTTTTGAGTTGGAGTCTCACTCTGTCGCCCAGACTGGAGTGGAATGCA
>NW_007168442.1:0-922 GCF_000164805.1 Carlito syrichta
CAAAGCCCCACCCCTACACTGCAACGAGAAACAAATGGGAGAGGCCAGAATCGGAGATCAGAGAAGTGACTTAGTCTGAATGCTTATTTTGACTTATTATTTTGTCATTGTAACTGTTGGTTTTGATCACGTTTGTTGTTAGCCCTCTGACTAACATTGTTTCTTGATTTTATTGGCCTGTTTCTGTGTAGCTATCAGTACTCTTTAGGGAATCTTTCTTACATGTCTTTCTTCACTTCTTCCTGGCCTTGTGTCTCTTTCTCACCTGATAGTTGGTATGTATATCTGTTTTCCCTCTCGCTCTTCTCTCTTTCTAACTCCCTATTGACCCCCCCTTCCTCCATTATTTTCCTCTTTTATACCCCCCTTTTTTAATCTAGGGACCACGACTACATACTGCTGAAAGGACAGATTGTAAAACAGAGGGAAATAGGTTCCAGTGTGCTCATACACCTGTTCGTGGATACTAGAGTCAGCATTCTGAACCACAGTTTCCCTCTCAACTAAACCTCAAAACTGCAAATAGTACAGATTGCAGCCTATGCTCCAACCTGAAAAGTGAACAAAGCCAGAAGACCCTCATAAGGAAGAACAGGACATTGCAGAAGAGAAATAAAAGCAAGCCCACCTTCCCTCAAAAACAGAATTGAAGAAGGGAAGGGAAAGGTGAATAGAGAGACAAATCTACACAAATGAAGAAAAACCAAAAGAAGAGTATAGGTCTCTCCCAGATCCCTGGGAGGACAGATAATGAGAAAACTACTTCAGAATGTAAACAATGAAGAGCCCCAGAATGAAGGGTCTGAAACTACAAATGTAGATATCAAGACAATAATGGAGAGATTAAAAAGAATTGAGGAGACACAAGAAGAAACTAGGAAGGAGCTGATATCTGAGATAACAGTAATAAAGAATACTGTGG
>NW_007168443.1:0-766 GCF_000164805.1 Carlito syrichta
TCCCCTTCCTCCATTATTTTCCTCTTTTATACCCCCCTTTTTAATCTAGGGACCACGACTACATACTGCTGAAAGGACAGATTGTAAAACATAGGGAAATAGGTTCCAGTGTGCTCATACACCTGTTCGTGGATACTAGAGTCAGCATTCTGAACCACAGTTTCCCTCTCAACTAAACCTCAAAACTGCAAATAGTACAGATTGCAGCCTATGCTCCAACCTGAAAAGTGAACAAAGCCAGAAGACCCTCATAAGGAAGAACAGGACATTGCAGAAGAGAAATAAAAGCAAGCCCACCTTCCCTCAAAAACAGAATTGAAGAAGGGAAGGGAAAGGTGAATAGAGAGACAAATCTACACAAATGAAGAAAAACCAAAAGAAGAGTATAGGTCTCTCCCAGATCCCTGGGAAGACAGATAATGAGAAAACTACTTCAGAATGTAAACAATGAAGAGCCCCAGAATGAAGGGTCTGAAACTACAAATGTAGATATCAAGACAATAATGGAGAGATTAAAAAGAATCGAGGAGACACAAGAAGAAACTAGGAAGGAGCTGATATCTGAGATAACAGTAATAAAGAATACTGTGAATGAAATAAATAACAAACTGATAAGCATGGAAAGCAGAATTACCCAAGCAGAAGAAAGAATCTCAGAGCTTGAGGACCAAAATATAGAAATAATCCAAACTCTTAAAAACACAGAAAATAAGCTCAAAAAGACAGAACAAAACCTTCAAGAGATGAGCAATTACCTCAAGAGGCC
>NW_007168444.1:0-2768 GCF_000164805.1 Carlito syrichta
TCAAGAGACCCATCTCACTAGAAAGGACATACACAGACTGAAAGTAAGAGGATGCAAAAACAAATTTTCAGGCGAAAGGGAGCACAAAAGAAAGGAGGAGTCACTATCCAAATTTCAGACAAAATACCATTTAAGCTATCAAAAATTAAAAAAGATACAGAGGGCCACTACATAATGATAAAAGGTTCACTCCATCAACAAGAAATATCCATCCTAAACATATATGCACCCAACATAGTTGCGTCAACTTTCATGAAGCAACTTCTAGGAAAACTAAAGAAAGATATTGACTCTAACACCATCACAACTGGGTACTTTAATACCCCACTCACAACCTTAGACAGACCATCAGGACAAAAAATCAGCAAGGAGATCTGGAACCTCAATGAGACTCTGGACCAAATGGACTTAATTGATACCTACAGAACACTCCATCCAAAGACCACAGAATACACATTCTACTCATCACTGCATGGAACATATTCTAAGATAGACCACATAATTGGACACAAATCAAGCATAAGCAAATTTAAAAGGACTGAAATTCTACCATGCACCTTCTAGGACCACAGTGGAATAAAAATAAACATTGACACCAATAAGGTCCCCCCAAAACCCACAAAGACATGAACACTAAACAGTATGATGCTAAACAACTCCTGGGTCAATGACAAAATCAAAACAGAGATCAAAAGATACCTGGAAACAAATGAAAATGAAGAAACATCTTACCAAATCTCTGGGACTCCTTGAAAGCTGTAGAAAGAGGGGAATTTATATCCCTACAAACACAAATGAGGAAAATGGAAGGAACAGAAATTAACAACCTAACAAGCCACCTAAAGAAGCTGGAAAAGCAAGATCACAAAAACCCTAATTTCAGCAGAAGAATACAGATCACCAAAATAAAAGCCCAAATCCAGGACATAGAAGAAAAAAAGATAATACAAAAAATCAATGAAACAAAAAGCTGGTTCTTCGAAAGGATAAACAACATCGATGGTCCCCTAGCTAGACTGACCAAGAAAGAACAAGAAAAAAACCAAATAAACACAATCAGAAACACAAAAGATGAAGTTACATCTGACCCTGAAGAAATACAAAAGATCATTAGAGACTACTATGTACACTTGTATGGAAACAAACTTGAAAACCTTAAGGAAATGGAGGACTTTCTGACATTACACAACCTACCTAGGTTGGAACAAGAAGAAATTGAGACCCTATATAGACCAATAACAATCAAGGAAATCAACTACGTAATAAGAAAACTTCCAACCAAAAAAAGCTCTGGTCCAAATGGCTTTCCAGCAGAATTCTAGAAGACATTTAAGGAGGAGCTGTTACCAATCCTACTGAAGTTATTCCAGGTGATTGAAAAAGATGGAATCCTCCCCAAATCATTTTACAAAGCCAACATCACATTGATACCCAAGCAAGGTAAAGATTCAACAAAGAAAGAGAACTACAGGCCAATATCTTTGATGAACATAGATGCTAAAATTCTCAACAAGATCCTAGCAAACCGGATTCAGCAATACATCTCAAAAATCATCCATCATGACCAAGTAGGCTTCATTCCTGGGATGCAAGGCTGGTTCAACATTCGTAAAACCATAAATGTAATTAAATACATCAACAGATGTCAAAACAAAAACCACATGATTATATCATTGATGCAGAAAAAGCTTTTGATAAAATTCAGCACCCTTTCTTGATAAAAACCCTCAAACAGCTAGGCATATGGGGAACATACCTCAAAATAGTAAAAGCCATCTATGAGAAACCCACAGTCAGCATACTCTTAAATGGACAAAAATTGGAACCATTTCCCCTGAAAACTGGAACAAGACAAGGATGTCCACTCTCACCCCTCCTGTTCAACATGGTAGTCCTGGCCTGAGCAATCAGAGAAGAGGAGGCAATCAGGGGTATCCAAATAGGAAAAGAGGAAGTCAAGTTATCTCTTTGCAGATGATATGATCTTGTACCTTGAAAACCCAAGAGAATCTGTGAAAAACCTCCTTACACTGATAACGGCCTTTGGCAAAGTCTCAGGATACAAAATAAATGTACAAAAGACAATTGCATTTCTCTACACCAATAATAAACAAACAGAAACCCAAATAAAAAGTACAGTTCCATTCACAATAGCCACAAAAAAAATGAAATACCTTGGCATCTTCCTAACCAGAGATGTGAAAGACCTTTACAATGAAAACTATAAAACATTGCTCAAAGAAATAAAAAGTGACACAAACAAGTGGAAAAATATACCATGGTCATGGATTGGAAGAATCAACATTGCGAAGATGTCCATCTTACCTAAGGCAATCTACAAATTCAATGCAATACCCATCAAATTACCAGCAACATTCTTCTCAGACCTGGAAAAAACAACACAGGAATTCATATGGAAACACAAACATCCAAGAATAGCCAGAACAATCCTCAGCAAAAAAAAAAAAAGAAAAAAGCAGGTGGTATCACATTACCAGACTTCAAACTTTACTATAAAGCTACAATCATCAAAACAGCTTGGTATTGGTATAGGAACAGGCATATAGATCAATGGAAATAGAATTGAGATTCCAGAAGCAAAACCTCAATTTCTCAACCAACTCATCTTCGACAAAGCCCCCATCACCTACCACTGGGGAGAGGAGAACCTATTCAGCAAATGGTGCTGGGAAAACTGACTGACCACATGCAGAAGATTGACAGGACCCCTATCTATCCCCATGCACAAAGGTTAACTCCAAATGGAT
>NW_007168445.1:0-873 GCF_000164805.1 Carlito syrichta
CTGGTCATGAAACAAAACCCACAATCGAACAGTCACTCTACAAACCTCCAGCTGGCTCCTCAGGGTCTTTACCATCAAGGTCAAATAGCAACCCATCAAAATGACCTTATTTACATGTCGGGAACCCAAATGCATGATGGGACTCCTAAACCTTACCCTGGCAGAAGAGAGGACCAAACTTCACTGGGAAGACCCACAGGGTCCCGCCTCCTTGCCGTCTGCTGACACTCTCTCCAAAGTCCTGCCTGTTGTGTTTTTAACAATGTATTTTCTCTTTAATAAATCTACCTTTTAGGTGGAGTGCGGTGGCTCATGCCTATAATCCCAGCACTTTGGGAGGCCCAGGTGAAAGGATTTCCTGAGCCCACAGGTTTGAGACCAGCCCGGGAAACTTGGCGAGACTTCGTCTCTATCATAAATCAAAAACGTAGTTGGGCATTGTGTCCCATATTTGTAGTTCTGGTTACTTGGAAGGCTGAAGCAGAAGGATCGCCTGAGCCCAGCAGGTCACCAGACTGCGGTGGCCATAAGCATGCCACTGCACTCCAGTCTGAGCGACAGGGTGAGACTCCTACTAAAAATAAAATGTTGTCTCTCTCTCTCTCTCTCTCTCTCTCTCCCCCCCTTCCTCTCTCTTTCTCTGTCTCTCTCCCTCCCCCCTTAAAAAAATAAAAACCACAAAATAAATCTTCCTTTCTTAATTTAAAAAAAGGAAAGAAAACAGCCTATTAACGCTTTATGAAATTAAGTGTGTCCTGAATGTGTCCAGTCTAGATAATTACCCAAGGGAAAGGAAAGGTTTGTGTTCACACGAAAACTTGTCTGAGTGCTGGCAGCAGATTGATTCATAGTTGCCCCACCCTGAAGGGACCC
>NW_007168446.1:0-835 GCF_000164805.1 Carlito syrichta
CCATTCTGAGGCTGGGAAGTCCAAGGTCAAGATGCTGAAAGTTTGATATCTGGTGAGGACCTGGTTTCTGCTTCCAAGATGGTGACTTGTTGCTGCGTCCCCTGGAGGGGTCCTCCCATGGCAGAAAATCGCTATTTCCTTTTATTCAGAGCATTCAGAATATCAAAACACCATACTTTGAGGGTCTCATTCTTTGCACTCCAACATTGACAAAGTTAGGATAATTTTTTAAATTGTGCAAATTGCAGAACAATTAAATGTTGGCAATCAATAGGTTTCTTTCCTAAAATTTTTGTTTATACTGTATGTTGTCCTTTCTTGTGACTTTCCATTTTTTCAAAAAAATTAGATGTTTCTGCAGCTGAACATTTTCGCGGGGCGTGAGAGCGAAGAGGTGCCGGCCCTCAGGGTTCCTCCACGCGCGTCCGCCACCTCCTAGGTATTTCTTACCATGTAATTTGACACTATTTCATATTCTAGTGTGCTTGAAAAGTGACTGTCTAGGTTGCTTTTTCTTGGGTGATTTCACTAAAAGACAGGTAACCATGCCACATTTCACCACTGCATGCGTTTCATCTCCCTAACACTAGTGCGTGTAAAGAAACATCACTGAGAGCATTTATACATTTGCATAATCCCCTTTTACGGTACTTTAAATAATCCCAATAATGAATAAAATGACTTGAGTATATAATGCTAAAATAATCTTTTAAAAATGACATTACACTGGAAAATTTTGCAGCTCAGTGAAGTAAACTGAAGATTCTTCCTGAATTCGGTCCTGTTGCTGACGTGCATTCAGTAAAGAGGCTGAGCAGGGACCTTCTAAAAGCTC
>NW_007168447.1:0-834 GCF_000164805.1 Carlito syrichta
TCGATTCAAATTTAATATATTTAAAATGGAAAGGGAAAATATATTACACATGGATAGAATTATGGAAATGACGCGGGTAGAATTTTCTCCTAGGGATAAATTTAGCATGTTCTCTAAATCCATTTTTTTATAAAAGAAAAAGTGGAAATAATATTTTTATATTTCCTTAAACCGATGCAGAGTTTATTCTTAGACTAATAAGTTAAAGCAAGTATTTTTAAAGAATTGGCATATGTTGCTCTTTATGATTATGAACTGTCTCTGCTTAGTTTGGTAATCAAGCATGTTTATTTCTTGAGTCATTTGACAGTGCTCTCAAATGAATCACCTTAGTATAATTGCTTTCATTCTTAGACAGGTATTTTCATTAGATATGTGTTCATTTCTTAGACATGAATATTTATTTTCAGCAGGCAGAGTGAAAAAATATCAACATGAGATTAGTGTCAATAGACAAGTGGTGTTCTTAAAACAGACTTAGTAATATATCTTGAATACATTGTCATGTGCTTAAGCTTCAGTTTCTCATCGATGCAGTTGAGGGAAAGATATATTGTTGGGAGCCAACATCTGTAACCACACAGCTGAGGCCTATGAAGGCCTATTCAGAAGGTCGCCTCTGAGACAAAGATATAACATCAAGTGTGTGCATATGAATAGTAACCAGTGTATTATAAGAAAACAGAATTTTCAATATTAGGAAGTGACAGTCTAAAATAAAATCTTATTATATCCTATGAAAATGCACAGCAGAATTATTTTATATCTCTTTTTCTTTTTAAACTGTTTTTCTTCTTAAGATTTTTAGCTGTTATTTCCTGGTAAACTGATTGA
>NW_007168448.1:0-816 GCF_000164805.1 Carlito syrichta
TGTAACAAATGAAAATAAAGAAACATCTTACCAAAATCTCTGGGATGCCTTAAAAGCTGTTATAAGAGGGGAATTTATATCCCTACAAACACACATGAGGAAAATGGAAGGAACAGAAATTGACAACCTAACAAGCCACCTAAAGAAGCTGGAAAAGCAAGACCACAAAAACCGTAATTTCAGCAGAAGAATCCAGATCACCAAAATAAAAGCCCAAATCCAGGACATAGAAGACAAAAAGATAATACAAAAAATCAATGAAACAAAAAGCTGGTTCTTCGAAAGGGTAAACAAGATTGATGGTCCCCTAGCTAGACTGACCAAGAAAAAACGAGAAAAAAACCAAATAAGCATAATCAGAAACACAAAAGATGAAGTCACATCTGACCCTGAAGAAATACAAAAGATCATTAGAGACTACTATGTACACTTGTATGGAAACAAACTTGAAAACCAGAAGGAAATGGAAGACTTTCTGACATCACACAACCTACCTAGGTTGGAACAAGAAGAAATTGAGACCCTAAATAAACCAATAACAATCAAGGAAATCGACCACGTAATAAGAAAACTTCCTACAAAAAAAAGCCCTGGTCCAGATGGCTTTCCAGCAGAATTCTACAAGACATTTAAGGAGGAGCTGATACCAATCCTACTGAAGGTATTCCAGGCGATTGAAAAAGATGGAACTCTCCCCAAATCATTTTACGAAGCCAACATCACATTGATACCCAAGCCAGGTAAAGAGCCAACAAAGAAAGAGAACTACAGGCCAATATCTTTGATGAACATAGATGCTAAAATCTCAACAAGATC
>NW_007168449.1:0-1150 GCF_000164805.1 Carlito syrichta
GTCTCTGGGATGCCTTAAAAAACTGTAATAAGAGGGGAATTTATATCCCTACAAACGCACATGAGGAAGATGGAAGGAACAGAAATTGACAACCTAACAAGCCACCTAAAGAAGCTGGAAAAGCAAGACCACAAAAACCCTAATTTCAGCAGAAGAATCCAGATCACCAAAATAAAAGCCCAAATCCAGGACATAGAAGACAAAAAGATAATACAAAAAATCAATGAAACAAAAAGCTGGTTCTTCGAAAGGGTAAACAAGATTGATGGTCCCCTAGCTAGACTGACCAAGAAAAAACGAGAAAAAACCAAATAAGCATAATCAGAAACACAAAAGATGAAGTCACATCTGACCCTGAAGAAATACAAAAGATCATTAGAGACTACTACGTACACTTGTATGGAAACAAACTTGAAAACCAGAAGGAAATGGAAGACTTTCTGACATCACACAACCTACCTAGGTTGGAACAAGAAGAAATTGAGACCCTAAATAAACCAATAACAATCAAGGAAATCGACCACGTAATAAGAAAACTTCCTACAAAAAAAGCCCCGGTCCAGATGGCTTTCCAGCAGAATTCTACAAGACATTTAAGGAGGAGCTGATACCAATCCTACTGAAGGTATTCCAGGCGATTGAAAAAGATGGAACTCTCCCCAAATCATTTTACGAAGCCAACATCACATTGATACCCAAGCCAGGTAAACATCCAACAAAGAAAGAGAACTACAGGTCAATATCTTTGATGAACATAGATGCTAAAATTCTCAACAAGATCCTAGCAAACCGGATTCAGCAATACATCCCAAAAATCATCCATCATGACCAAGTAGGCTTCATTCCTGGCATGCAAGGCTGATTCAATATTCGTAAAACCATAAATGTAATTAAATACATCAACAGATGTCAAAACAAAAACCACATGATCATATCACTAGATGCAGAAAAAGCTTTTGATAAAATCCAGCACCCCTTCTTGATAAAAACCCTTGAACATCTAGGCATACGGGGAACATACCTCAAAATAGTAAAAGCCATCTACGAGAAACCCACAGCCAGCATACTCCTAAATGGACAAAAATTGGAACCAATTCCCCTGAAAACTGGAACTAGACAAGGGATGCCCACTCTCTCCCCTCCTGTTCAA
>NW_007168450.1:0-1066 GCF_000164805.1 Carlito syrichta
CTCGACCATGTAATAAGAAAACTTCCTACCAAAAAAAGCCCTGGTCCAGATGACTTTCCAGCAGAATTCTACAAGACATTTAAGAGGAGCTGATACCAATCCTACTGAAGTTATTCCAGGCGATTGAAAAAGATGGAACTCTCCCCAAATCATTTTACAAAGCCAACATCACATTGATACCCAAGCCAGGTAAAAATCCAACAAAGAAAGAGAACTACAGGCCAATATCTTTGATGAACATAGATGCTAAAATTCTCAACAAGATCCTAGCAAACCGGATTCAGCAATACATCCCAAAAATCATCCACCATGACCAAGTAGGCTTCATTCCTGGCATGCAAGGCTGGTTCAACATTCGTAAAACCATAAATGTAATTAAATACATCAACAGATGTCAAAACAAAAACCACATGATCATATCACTAGATGCAGAAAAAGCTTTTCATAAAATCCAGCACCCCTTCTTGATAAAAACCCTTGAACATCTAGGCATACGGGGAACATACCTCAAAATAGTAAAAGCCATCTACGAGAAACCCACAGCCAGCACACTCCTAAATGGACAAAAATTGGAACCAATTCCCCTGAAAACTGGAACTAGACAAGGATGCCCACTCTCTCCCTTCCTGTTCAACATAGTATTAGAAGTCCTGGCTAAAGCAATCAGAGAAGAGGAGGCAATCAGAGGTATTCAAATAGGAAAAGAGGAAGTCAAGTTATCTCTCTACGCAGATGATATGATGGTGTACCTTGAAAACCCAAGAGAATCTGTCAAAGGCCTCCTTACATTGATAAAAGCCTTTGGCAAAATCTCAGGATACAAAAAAAATGTACAAAAGACAATCGCATTTCTCTACACCAATAATAAACAAACAGAAACCCAAATAAAAAACACAATTCCATTCACAATAGCCACAAAAAAATGAAATACCTTGGCATCTTCCTAACCAGAGACGTGAAAGACCTTTACAATGAAAATTACAAACACTGCTCAAAGAAATCAAAGCCGACATGAACAAGTGGAAAAATATCCCATGCTCATGGATCGGAAGAATCAACATTGTGA
>NW_007168451.1:0-814 GCF_000164805.1 Carlito syrichta
GATCATATCACTAGATGCAGAAAAAGCTTTTGATAAAATCCAGCACCCTTTCTTGATAAAAACCTTGAACATCTAGGCATACGGGGAACATACCTCAAAATAGTAAAAGCCATCTACAAGAAACCCACAGCCAGCATACTCATAAATGGACAAAAATTGGAACCAATTCCCCTGAAAACTGGAACTAGACAAGGATGCCCACTATCTCCCCTCCTGTTCAAAATAGTATTGGAAGTCCTGGCTAAAGCAATCAGAGAAGAGGAGGCAATCAGAGGTATTCAAATAGGAAAAGAGGAAGTCAAGTTATCTCTCTACGCAGATGATATGATGGTGTACCTTGAAAACCCAAGAGAATCTGTCAAAGGTCTCCTTACATTGATAAAAGCCTTTGACAAAGTCTCAGGATACAAAATAAATGTACAAAAGACAATCACATTTCTCTACACCAATAATAAACAAACAGAAACCCAAATAAAAAACACAGTTCCATTCACAATAGCCACAAAAAAAATGAAATACTTTGGCATCTTCCTAACCAGAGACGTGAAAGACCTTTACAATGAAAATTACAAAACACTGGTCAAAGAAATCAAAGCCGACATGAACAAGTGGAAAAATATCCCATGCTCATGGATCGGAAGAATCAACATTGTGAAGATGTCCATCTTACCTAAGGCAATCTACAAATTCAATGCAATACCCATTAAATTACCAACAACATTCTTCTCAGACCTAGAAAAAACAACACAGGAATTCATATGGAAACCCAAACATCCAAGAATAGCCAGAACAATCCTGAGCAAAAAAAACAAAG
>NW_007168452.1:0-1125 GCF_000164805.1 Carlito syrichta
CAGAGAAGAGGAGGCAATCAAAGGTATTCAAATAGGAAAAGAGGAAGTCAAGTTATCACTCTATGCAGATGATATGATGGTGTACCTTGAAAACCCAAGAGAATCTGTCAAAGGTCTCCTTACATTGATAAAAGCCTTTGGCAAAGTCTCAGGATACAAAATAAATGCACAAAAGACAATCGCATTTCTCTACACCAATAATAAACAAACAGAAACCCAAATAAAAAACACAGTTCCATTCACAATAGCCACAAAAAAAATGAAATACCTTGGCATCTTCCTACCCAGAGACGTGAAAGACCTTTACAATGAAAATTACAAAACACTGCTCAAAGAAATCAAAGCTGACATGAGCAAGTGGAAAAATATCCCATGCTCATGGATCGGAAGAATCAACATTGTGAAGATGTCCATCTTACCTAAGGCAATCTACAAATTCAATGCAATACCCATTAAATTACCAACAACATTCTTCTCAGACCTAGAAAAAACAACACAGGAATTCATATGGAAACCCAAACATCCAAGAATAGCCAGAACAATCCTCAGCAAAAAAAACAAAGCAGGTGGTATCACAATACCAGATTTCAAACTTTACTATAAAGCTACAATCATCAAAACAGCTTGGTATTGGTACAGGAACAGGCATATAGATCAATGGAACAGAATTGAGATTCCAGAAGCAAAACCTCAATTTCTCAACCAACTCATCTTCGACAAAGCCCCCACCACCTACCAATGGGGAGAGGAGAACCTATTCAGTAAATGGTGCTGGGAAAATTGGCTGACCACATGCAGAAGATTGAAATGGGACACCTATCTATCCCCATGCACAAAGTTTAACTCCAAATGGATCAGAGACCTAAATGTAAAACCTCAAACCATAAGAACCTTAGAAAAGGAAGGAAATACTCTCATGGAAATCGGAACTGGCATCCAATTCCTGTACAAAACCCGAAACCCACAGGACTTAAGAGAGAAGATAGACAAATGGGACCTTATTAACTGACAAGCTTCTGCAAAGCCAAAGAACCATCAAGAGAGCAGGAGACAGCCTACAGACTGGAAAAAGTATTTGCCCACTCTAGGTCTGACAAAGGCTTAACATCCTGGATCTACAAGGAA
>NW_007168453.1:0-691 GCF_000164805.1 Carlito syrichta
GATACCACCTAATTCCAGTCAGAATGGCAATTATCAACAACTAAAAAATAACAGCTGCTGGAGAGGGTGTGGTGAAAAGGGAACACTTCTACACTGTTGGTGGGAGTGTAAACTAGTGCAACCTCTGTGGAAAGCAGTGTGGCGATTCCTAAAAGCTCTAAAAATTGACCTTCCATATGACCCTGCAATCCCCCTACTGGGAATATACCCTGAAGAACACAAATCACTCTATTAAAAAGATACCTGCACATGTATGTTTATCTCAGCGTTGTTCACAATAGCAAGAACCTGGAAACAACCATGCTGCCCATCAAAAGAGGACTGGATTAAAAAAACGTGGTACATATACACGATGGAATACTACGCAGCCATAAAAAAGAACAAAATCATGAATTTCGCTGCAACCTGGCTGGAACTAGAGTCTATAATACTGAGTGACCTCTCACAAAAACAAAAATCCGAATATCACATGTTCTCACTCATATAATGGACCTTGAACATCCAATGCAATACTATGAGAAAATGACGGATGGTACTGGGAAACTATGGGGGGGAGGGGGATGGGATTAACAGTAGCAAATATCTGTCGGGGGATGGGAATACACTTCTTATCTACAGGGTGCCTGAATGAAACGTCATTGTACCCTGACCCTTAACTGTACCCCACAAAACCATAATAAAAGATACTGAT
>NW_007168454.1:0-438 GCF_000164805.1 Carlito syrichta
AACTAGTTATGTCAGCTAGTTGAGTCAGCTTGGTAGCCAGTTGGCTATCTGGATAACTGAACTAGTTAACTCAAGTGGCAAGCCAACTGACTACCTAGATGTCTACATAGTTAATTCACCTGGCTAACTAGCTGTCTAGCTGGTTAAGTCAGCTAGTTATGCCAGCTGGCTAGCCACCTGTTTAGGTAGGAAGCTAGCTAATTAAGTCAGCTGGCTAGCCTGCTGATGAGCTAGTTAAGTCAGTGAGTAAAGTGAGCTGGCTAGCTAGGTGGCTATCAAATTAACACAGCTCGTTAAGTCAGCTGGTTATCCAGCTGGCTAGCTTGGTGGCTGCCATGTTCAGAGGGCTGGTTAGCAGGCTGGTCCGTTAGGTGGCCAGATAATTAAGCCGGCTCACTAGGCAGCTGAACACCAGGGTGGCTGGCTAGTTAAGCCAGC
>NW_007168455.1:0-731 GCF_000164805.1 Carlito syrichta
CAAAAGTTTGTAAATTACAACTTTGTAAATGTTGCTATTAATTCATCAGTTATCATATTCAATATTCTGACAATTTATAGTTAGTATATGTTAAATATAAACGGTTTAATTAGAATTTTAATCTCTTTATTGGCAATGTTTGCTTGCAGATCATAATATATTTAATATAAATTATCAGTAATATCAAATTAACTTGGAACAGAAATTAAAACTAAAAAATAGGTATATAGTTAGATTATTATGTCAGTAAATATATAGTATTTGCTTGTCCTTTCTGCTTTTTGTCAGTCTAATTAAAATATAGTCTTCTTTGACAATTCTGACCTTTATTTTTGCATAAATTCTGCACCAACTTTTATTTGAGTTTATTCTGGAATTGCTTTTCTGTGTAGAATTTTTCTGGACTTAAGTCATCTAAAAATTCAGGTAGTAGGGTAGATTTAAATATAATAGTCACTCAAAACACTTCAATAGTTAGTAGCAAAACTCCTGTCTATCCAGCAAGTTGTTATTATAGGTGTCTCTTTATGGTTATTTATAATTATTTACTTGGTTAATATTGGATTTTATATTGGAAGAAGAGGAACAGGATTTCTAGAAAGTCAAAGGGCAGTTTGATTTTGCCCTCAGAATTTAGTAAAGTCTCAAATAACTAGAGAGTTTCAGAAATAAAATGTGGCTTTTGGTCTTCTATATTAAATGGGGAAACCTTAAGGATAATTCATTGTATT
>NW_007168456.1:0-427 GCF_000164805.1 Carlito syrichta
TTGTTTGAGCCCAGCAGTTTGAGACCAGCCTGGGCAACATAGCAAGACCTCTGTCTTTACAAAAATAATTTTAAAATTTGCTAGGCGTGGTGGTGGTGTCTATCTGTAGTCCTGGCTACTCAGGAAGCCGAAGTGGGAGGATCGCTTGAAGCCAGGAATTGGAGGCTGTGGTGAGTTATGACCATGCCACTGCACTCCAGCCTGGGCAACAGAGCAAGACCCTGTGTTGGGAAACAACAAGCACCGTAATGCAAACACATGATACAAAATTCGAAAGGTACAGAAGGGCGCAGGGTGCTGCCACCTCCCACTTGCCCTCCCTGAAGGCCACCACCTCTCCCTGTGTCCTGTGTCCTTCCAGAGTGTCCCAGGCTAGCACTGCCAACAGAATGGCCACAAGGAAGGCAGGCTTCTGTGCCGCCCAGCA
>NW_007168457.1:0-562 GCF_000164805.1 Carlito syrichta
GGCGCTGTGCCCGACCCCACCTGGTGCCCTGTGAACAGCAGCTGCGATGGCCTTCATCGTCAGCAGGTGACTGCTCTTGTGGACTCTGTGGCACTCACGGCTTGCCGGCTTGCACGGATGCATGCCCCATGCCCCGCAGCAGGGCAGGGCCACGGTGTACAGGCTTGAGGTGGAAGCCCCGGGTGTCGATCTGGGGTGTGGCCTCAGTGCTTGGGCAGGTGCCCACGAGCTTTGAGTCCCGCGTCCTGCCTGCCAGGTGATGGTGCGAGGCTGTGCCTCGTGGGGCATGGGCGAAATGCTGCAGGACTGTGAACGCCAGCCCGAGGCCCACGCCAAGGAAGCAATTTGTGACAAATGGCTGCTGCCACCACCAAGGTCACCATTCAGCCTTGTGCTGTAAACTCTCAGCACTGGTGTGCTTGCTGATGTCGGCGCAGGCAGCCAATCGCCTTCCTTCTCAGCATGGGACTCCGGGAGGCCCCAGCGGGCAGACGAGAATGGTTCTCTGCCCAGCATTAGCCAAGGACCCGAAGGCGGGGCACGGCGGGTGCCCACTCTGCCC
>NW_007168458.1:0-685 GCF_000164805.1 Carlito syrichta
CAGCATTAGCCAAGGACCCGAAGGCGGGGCACGACGGGTGCCCACTCTGCCCAGAGCCCTCGCTCAGACACGCTGGGTCCCGCCACAGCCTCAGGGGCTCTGCAGTCCTTCCGTGGGGGCGCCGCTCGTCACCCCCACCACTGAACTGCCAGCACTCGCTTGTGGCCGGCTGGCGCGATGACCGGTTCTTCTTCGTTTCGATGCTGTTACTCACGAGCAGATGTAACCTTCACCAACCCACCGAGTGTGACTTCATGGCTTTTTCTTTGAAGATGGCTGGAGGAGCCACCGGGATGTCCTCTGCAGCTTGTACTTGTGTGGACCTGCCTGTGCGAGGCAGGAAGCAGGCGGCTGGGTGTCCTCAGGGCTGCAGGGAGCCGGGCAGCACACGCCTGACCCTTGGGGGGTGGGGAAGCGGGGCGCACGTGTGAATGGAGCGGCAGCCCCCAGTACTTTCTGAGATGAGGCCAAGGAGGGCATCATGGGAAATTACCGCTCTCACGGTCATCCTTACCCCACCCCCACACCTGCCACTGCCAAGGGCTGGGGCTTCTACATAGAAAAGCCAACAAATGAAAAGGCCCAGGGTGAACTGTCCACTGCCTGTGAGGATCGGAGCCCCTTCCAAGGCGGCCACACATTCATGCATGAGCTGAGGACCTGGGGAAAGGCAGGACTTGGCCCA
>NW_007168459.1:0-348 GCF_000164805.1 Carlito syrichta
TCCTCAGACGTGGTCTCACACAGCAGGAGCCAGGTGGGGGGACGGGTGCTTCTATGACCCGGATGCTCTACCCTCTGAGCCACGTCACACTGCTGGAGCCTGACCAAACACCAGGGTGAGGAAGCATCCTTCCTGCCTCTGGCAGTGACCACACTACAGAATGAGGGATGACCAGAGGTGCGTTCCCTCACGTAAAAGTTGCAGGGTTAACGTTTATCTTGAGGTTCCTTGTTTTTTCATCTTCTTTCCATGAGCGTAAATCTGTTTTGGAAGAAAACGTGACTATCTACAACGACCACTGTCTCTAGGTCTTTATTAGTTTTAAGTCTTATCTACCCAATGCAGGAG
>NW_007168460.1:0-340 GCF_000164805.1 Carlito syrichta
ACAACGACCACTGTCTCTAGGTCTTTATTAGTTTTAAGTCTTATCTACCCAATGCAGGAGCTTCTTTGAAGACAGGAGTTCCATCCTGTTTGACTCTTCTACAGCACAATAGCCCTTTCGCTTCTGAGGGGCACTGGCTCCAGGACACCCACACCCCAAACCAAAATCTGCAGCTGCTCAAGTCCCTGACATACAGTGGCGTAGCGTCTACATACAATCTAAACACATCCTTCTGCATGCTTTTTTTTTTTGAGTTGGTGGCTCAGCCTGTAATCCCACGCCTTTGGGAGGCTGAGGTGAGTGGATTGCCTGAGCCCCTCGAGGGTGTGCCATTATGTAA
>NW_007168461.1:0-855 GCF_000164805.1 Carlito syrichta
TTGCTACCACACCCAGCTGATTTTTTGATTTATTGTAGAGATGAGGTCTCGCTGCCCAGGCAGGTCTCGAACCCACAGGCTCAGGCAATCCACTCACCTCAGCCTACCTAAGGCATGGGATTACAGGCTGAGCCACCTAGCCTGGCTTCGGTTCATTTTTTTGTCTACTTTTAGAAACGAGGTCTGGACAAGGTGCCTAGGCTGGTCTCCAATCCGATGTTCAGGACATCCTCTCTCAGAATGCTGAAAGGACAGCATGAGCACCCGTGCTGGGCTTCCAAACTCCTATCTGGACCCCGCCACAAGATCTGCACCCTTCTAACGACGTGGGACCCTGGGGAGTGTGGCTGGAGTCGCCTATAGTGTCCTCCCAATAGGGAGCACCTGGCGCATGGGTGTGTATTTTTCGGGATGCCCACCACTCCTTCTGATTTGTTCCCCAGAGTGGGTCCACTAGCTCTTCCCAAGAGTGCCTTGGGGAAAGGGAGGGCATGACTCTCAAACCTCAGGGGAGTGGGGATGGCCGGACAACTCACCCCTGTCTCCTCGGCACTCAGGAAGGCTGAGATGGGAAGATGGCAGGAGCCCAGGAGCTCCGGACCAGGCTGGACACCATAGCAAGACCCCACTTCGACCCCAGTCAAATCCCAGAAAACCTTGGTTGAAGGCATACCTTGGTGGGAGGGTCGCTTCTGGCCCAGAGTCCAAGACCAGGCAGGAGACCAGGATGTTGATCAAATGGGAAGCCTTTGAAAGCAGCAGTTTGGGAGGCCCAGGCCGAGTGGATGACTCGAGTTGGGCAGTTTGAGAGCAGCCTGGGAAAAATAGGGAGGAAAAAAGAAATAAATAAAGGAA
>NW_007168462.1:0-794 GCF_000164805.1 Carlito syrichta
CCTCAAACAGAGCCCGGCCATCGCTATCACTGGAACATCGCAAAGACTGGACATTTTTACTGCATCGTCCTCTCCCGCTGCTGCCGCAGCCCCTCCCCCCACCAGCGCTCCCGCCGCCGCCGCCGCCGCCGCTCGCCGCCGCCGCGCCCGCCGCGGCCTCTGGCACGGGTAGCTCATCACAACCCGGCCGGAGGAGATCCACATCAAACCGCTTCAGGGAAGATCTGCTGGGATCGCTGCCACCGCTCCTGCGACGGAGACTGTCCTGCCCACCCGGCGCGGGGCTCCTGTTGCCTGCTCGGAGGCAGGCAGCCATCTTGTTCCTGTCCGGCCCCACCCCCTCTGGGGCGAGCAGATGAGATAGCACCACCTGCTGGCGATTCAAGGTAACAACACCGAAACGGGAGAGACAAGCTTCATAAAGACATAGACTAAACTTCTGAACCGAGGTTATTCTGAACTGTCCTTCACAGCAGATCAGGGGAACTGACCCTAACTGCAAACTAATTTACCAGCTTGAAAAAAAAAAAAAAAAAAAAAAAAACGAGAAATCAGACCTGAAAGGACATTGGACTTAAACGAAATGTCTCAGAGTGTGCTTCATTGATTCTATTAGTTTAATGACTTAATTCTATTCCTACTGTATTGTTCCCTTTTTTCTCTTTTCCCTTTCCTTTTCTTCTCTTTTATTCTGTCTGTGAACCAGGTCTTTGTATAGAGGAACAGCACACTAATAAGATGGTTGGATAGCTGGTATGCTAGCATCACTATATGTTTTATTTTTGTTTGTATGA
>NW_007168463.1:0-812 GCF_000164805.1 Carlito syrichta
CATACAGGCAAATAGGCTAAAATGAGGTTAAAATACTATACCTTGATAATTAAGTTAATATTTACCTTCAGCTAAATGCCAGACATTTCGTATCTTTAGTCAGATAGTAAGCACAAAAAGAACAATTTTATTATGATTTTGGTATGCTTCCTCCATTAAAAACTTAAGGTTATATGATTGCAAACTTAGAGAATATAATGAAGAAACTTATACCCCTTTACTAATGAATATAGAAAAGGCCAAAATCACCTCAATTGCTATTTCTAACAATAGGCACAAAAGCAGTGTTCTGTTTAACTTGGTTTTCGCTAAGACTTTGTCATGCCTGTGTACATCAGTGATATTGGTCTGTGGTATTCTTTGTTTTTACTTTGCGTGTGTCTGTCTTGTTTTGCTATCAGAGTAGTTCTGGGCTCATGTAGTCAGTTGGGAATTATTTCTGCCTCTTCGATTTTGGTGAAGAGTTTAAATGAAACTTATATTTGCTTTTCACCTGCTTGGACAAATTCAGCTGTGAAGCCATCAGGCCCTAGGCTCTTTTTTCCTCCCTCTCTCTTTTCTTCCTCTTTCTTTCTGCTTTGTTTTGTTTTGTTTTGTTTTTTGAGTTGGGCTCCCCCTCTGTTGCAGGCTGAAGGGCAGGGCACTGACCATCCTTCTGCTTTGGATCCTCTGCTTTATTTTACACAAAACTATTTGCTGAGTCAAAGATTGAGTGAATGATGAGCCTTCACTCTTCAAGGAATGTTGGTGCCCGCTGATTACCTAAAGAGGTTACAATTATGAAAATGGCTTAGGTAATCCTATGATCGCAA
>NW_007168464.1:0-883 GCF_000164805.1 Carlito syrichta
AATAGGCTAAATGAGGTTAAAATACTATACCTTGATAATTAAGTTAATATTTACCTTCAGCTAAATGCCAGACATTTCGTATCTTTAGTCAGATAGTAAGCATAAAAAGAACAATTTTATTATGATTTTGGTATGCTTCCTCCATTAAAAACTTAAGGTTATATGATTGCAAACTTAGAGAATATAATGAAGAAACTTATACCCCTTTACTAATGAATATAGAAAAGGCCAAAATCACCTCAATTGCTATTTCTAACAATAGGCACAAAAGCAGTGTTCTGTTTAACTTGGTTTTCGCTAAGACTTTGTCATGCCTGTGTACATCAGTGATATTGGTCTGTGGTATTCTTTGTTTTTACTTTGCGTGTGTCTGTCTTGTTTTGCTATCAGAGTAGTTCTGGGCTCATGTAGTCAGTTGGGAATTATTTCTGCCTCTTCGATTTTGGTGAAGAGTTTAAATGAAACTTATATTTGCTTTTCACCTGCTTGGACAAATTCAGCTGTGAAGCCATCAGGCCCTAGGCTCTTTTTTCCTCCCTCTCTCTTTTCTTCCTCTTTCTTTCTGCTTTGTTTTGTTTTGTTTTGTTTTTTGAGTTGGGCTCCCCCTCTGTTGCAGGCTGAAGGGCAGGGCACTGACCATCCTTCTGCTTTGGATCCTCTGCTTTATTTTACACAAAACTATTTGCTGAGTCAAAGATTGAGTGAATGATGAGCCTTCACTCTTCAAGGGAATGTTGGTGCCCGCTGATTACCTAAAGAGGTTACAATTATGAAAATGGCTTAGTAATCCTATGATCGCAGACACAGAGTGAAGTAAACACTAATGACGCCACTGGATGGAAATCAGGGGAAAATCCAAATCGGTTTACTGAAAAGAACTAAA
>NW_007168465.1:0-840 GCF_000164805.1 Carlito syrichta
AGCATAAAAAGAACAATTTTATTATGATTTTGGTATGCTTCCTCCATTAAAAACTTAAGGTTATATGATTGCAAACTTAGAGAATATAATGAAGAAACTTATACCCCTTTACTAATGAATATAGAAAAGGCCAAAATCACCTCAATTGCTATTTCTAACAATAGGCACAAAAGCAGTGTTCTGTTTAACTTGGTTTTCGCTAAGACTTTGTCATGCCTGTGTACATCAGTGATATTGGTCTGTGGTATTCTTTGTTTTTACTTTGCGTGTGTCTGTCTTGTTTTGCTATCAGAGTAGTTCTGGGCTCATGTAGTCAGTTGGGAATTATTTCTGCCTCTTCGATTTTGGTGAAGAGTTTAAATGAAACTTATATTTGCTTTTCACCTGCTTGGACAAATTCAGCTGTGAAGCCATCAGGCCCTAGGCTCTTTTTTCCTCCCTCTCTCTTTTCTTCCTCTTTCTTTCTGCTTTGTTTTGTTTTGTTTTGTTTTTTGAGTTGGGCTCCCCATCTGTTGCAGGCTGAAGGGCAGGGCACTGACCATCCTTCTGCTTTGGATCCTCTGCTTTATTTTACACAAAACTATTTGCTGAGTCAAAGATTGAGTGAATGATGAGCCTTCACTCTTCAAGGGAATGTTGGTGCCCGCTGATTACCTAAAGAGGTTACAATTATGAAAATGGCTTACGTAATCCTATGATCGCAAGACACAGAGTGAAGTAAACACTAATGACGCCACTGGATGGAAATCAGGGGGAAAATCCAAATCGGTTTACTGAAAAGAACTAAAGAAGGCTTTTATTCTCAGTGAAGTGTTCTAATGCTTTCAAATATAAACTTCC
>NW_007168466.1:0-755 GCF_000164805.1 Carlito syrichta
GCACAAAAGCAGTGTTCTGTTTAACTTGGTTTTCGCTAAGACTTTGTCATGCCTGTGTACATCAATGATATTGGTCTGTGGTATTCTTTGTTTTTACTTTGCGTGTGTCTGTCTTGTTTTGCTATCAGAGTAGTTCTGGGCTCATGTAGTCAGTTGGGAATTATTTCTGCCTCTTCGATTTTGGTGAAGAGTTTAAATGAAACTTATATTTGCTTTTCACCTGCTTGGACAAATTCAGCTGTGAAGCCATCAGGCCCTAGGCTCTTTTTTCCTCCCTCTCTCTTTTCTTCCTCTTTCTTTCTGCTTTGTTTTGTTTTTTGAGTTGGGCTCCCCCTCTGTTGCAGGCTGAAGGGCAGGGCACTGACCATCCTTCTGCTTTGGATCCTCTGCTTTATTTTACACAAAACTATTTGCTGAGTCAAAGATTGAGTGAATGATGAGCCTTCACTCTTCAAGGGAATGTTGGTGCCCGCTGATTACCTAAAGAGGTTACAATTATGAAAATGGCTTAGGTAATCCTATGATCGCAAGACACAGAGTGAAGTAAACACTAATGACGCCACTGGATGGAAATCAGGGGGAAAATCCAAATCGGTTTACTGAAAAGAACTAAAGATGGCTTTTATTCTCAGTGAAGTGTTCTAATGCTTTCAAATATAACTTCCACATTACTTCCCATAATTTCAAAGAAGCCAATCCTATCAAGCTTGCCATTTTCCTTTCGTGCTGCTCCTCCCTATTTCCTCACCACAATG
>NW_007168467.1:0-747 GCF_000164805.1 Carlito syrichta
GAGCCATACCAGACTGACAGTCAGTCACCCTGGTGTCATGGAGCAAGTTCCGCGGAAGGACCATGACCGGAACGGGAAGCAGGAGGCAGTTAAGGAAGGATGTAGCTTCTGATAACAAATCTCCAATGTGATACGAAATTGGAGTTTGCAGATCGCACACAAATATTACATTAGAAAAGAGAAACGGGCAAGAATCATCTCTCCAATACATCCAAAAATTAGCCGGGCGCGGTAGTACGCGCCTGTATTTAGAGCTACTTAGAAGGCTGAAGTTGAAGGATCGCCGGAGCCCAGCGGGTCGAGGCTGCGGTGGCCGGGAGCGGCCACTGCACTCCAGTGTGGGCGACAGAGTGAGACTCCAGCTCCAAACCATAAGAGAAAATAGCCAGGTTCCCTGACTCAGCCTGTAATCCTGCGATTGAGGAGGCTGCGGGGAGAGGACAACCTAAGCCCGCGGGTTCGAGACCCACCTGGGCAACTTGGGGAGTCCTCCTCTCTACAATAAATCAAGAAATCAGCCGGGTGTGGACGCACATGCCTGGAATGCCAGCCCTCGGAAGGCTGAAGCGGAAGGATCAATGGAGCCCAGCAGGTCGAGGTTGCGGTGGCCGGAGAGGCCACTGCATTCCGGTGCGGATCACAGAGTGAGACTCCAACTCAGCCCAGAGCCCACTGTACAGAGAAATGTGAACTGTTATTTGCTGGAGTGGAACCATGGCCTTAAGAACATTTTACTGAAACCTGCTA
>NW_007168468.1:0-813 GCF_000164805.1 Carlito syrichta
GAGGCTGCGGGGAGAGGACAACCTAAGCCCGCGGGTTCGAGACCCACCTGGGCAACTTGGGGAGTCCTCCTCTCTACAATAAATCAAGAAATCAGCCGGGTGTGGACGCACATGCCTGGAATGCCAGCCCTCGGAAGGCTGAAGCGGAAGGATCAATGGAGCCCAGCAGGTCGAGGTTGCGGTGGCCGGAGAGGCCACTGCATTCCGGTGCGGATCACAGAGTGAGACTCCAACTCAGCCCAGAGCCCACGGTACAGAGAAATGTGAACTGTTATTTGCTGGAGTGGAACCATGGCCTTAAGAACATTTTACTGAAACCTGCTAGTTATTAATGATGAATGCTTCTTTGCCTTAAATGGTGGACAACCAAAGTCTTCGACAACCAAAATATGAAATTCAAATTTCCAAGTGTAAATTATATTCAGATGAAAAAACATGCAGTAATTTCCATAAAAATTGTTGTACTCTGTGCCAGGTAACAGCAGTTATCTCAATCTACCCTGTACAATTGTGGAGATGGGGGGAATCTAAGCTAAGGGATATCAAAACATCGTAGATATATGCTTCCTCTTCTTCTTTCTGACCTGTCTTCCTCCTCCCATGTTTTTCCAACACTTTTCACTTTTTGTAAAATTATGTACTCAAAAGTGAACAATTTAAACCTGAATTCAAAAGTGAACAAACACAGTTTAGCAGATTCGTGCTCTCCAACAGTACATTGAAGGAGTTTATGAAATGTGCCTTTCGGTGTGGAAGAGAGAGGCTCAAAGGTAAAAGTCACATACCCACTGTCCTATGCAGTGGGGCCATGAC
>NW_007168469.1:0-991 GCF_000164805.1 Carlito syrichta
CCAGGTAACAGCAGTTATCTCAATCTACCCTGTACAATTGTGGAGATGGGGGGAATCTAAGCTAAGGGATATGAAAACATCGTAGATATATGCTTCATCTTCTTCTTTCTGACCTGTCTTCCTCCTCCCATGTTTTTCAACACTTTTCACTTTTTGTAAAATTATGTACTCAAAAGTGAACAATTTAAACCTGAATTCAAAAGTGAACAAACACAGTTTAGCAGATTCGTGCTCTCCAACAGTACATTGAAGGAGTTTATGAAATGTGCCTTTCGGTGTGGAAGAGAGAGGCTCAAAGGTAGAAGTCACATACCCACTGTCCTATGCAGTGGGCCATGACTTGGCTAGGAGGATGTGGATCGAGTGAAGGGTTACCATTTCAGCATCTCTTTCATCAGGATCCCTTGCTGTTAATGGTGATTTCATTCCTTGCCTTTTGTCTTGGTGTTGGCACCGGGAGCGCATCTCCAACCGTCCTTTGTAACATTTAGTAGCCTTAACAAATCCTCCTTGCTCCTGTGGAAAGCTTCCTCATGTTGTTATTCAGAGGAACTGAACCAGTCAGTGGGACTGTGTTGCCTCATCGCACCCAGCTCAATTTTGGTTCAAAAGAGAAAAGATAGTAGTGAATTGAAGAAAAGGGAACACATGACAAGGTATATTCTGACCAAATCAAGTCTGCAGCCATTCAGGGGAGTAGAAGAGAGGACAGGGACAGAAACGAAGAGTAGATTGCCCATTATGCGTTTGCTTCTCAAGTTAAGATGCTGGACTCTAGCATCCAGTGGCTGTGGAAGAAAAACTTGACCAATCACAGGTCCCAGTTATGAGTATGCTGTAGGAGGATAAAGAAGACTGTTTTCTGATGCTTTAGCATCAGCTTAAGAGCTACTTGGCTTTAGCCAAAAGACTTTTCAGTCTTAGATGGAAAACTGAATTCAGACTACTAGAACCTAGCTGGGAGAGAAGGAGGCCAATCCAGGAGTAAAGG
>NW_007168470.1:0-802 GCF_000164805.1 Carlito syrichta
CAAAAGAGGAAAGATAGTAGTGAATTGAAGAAAAGGGAACACATGACAAGGTATATTCTTACCAAATCAAGTCTGCAGCCATTCAGGGGAGTAGAAGAGAGGACAGGGACAGAAACAAAGAGTAGATTGCCCATTATGCCTTTGCTTCTAAAGTTAAGATGCTGGACTCTAGCATCCAGTGGCTGTGGAAGAAAAACTTGACCAATCACAGGTCCCAGTTATGAGTATGCTGTAGGAGGATAAAGAAGACTGTTTTCTGATGCTTTAGCATCAGCTTAAGAGCTACTTGGCTTTAGCCAAAAGACTTTTCAGTCTTAGATGGAAAACTGAATTCAGACTACTAGAACCTAGCTGGGAGAGAAGGAGGCCAATCCAGGAGTAAAGGCCTCAGGAAGAGGATAGAGCCAGGTCATGTATATGGCCAGTTCTCCAGGTGATAACTAGTCGTGGGTCTTATCATTTTCAGGCACAACTTGGAATGATTTGTCAGTTAACCTGTGAGCCCGACACGGTGGCGTGCATCTCAAATACCTTCCAGCTACAAGGAAGGGTGAGTCGGGGGCATAGCCTGAGTCCACCAGTTGGAGTCTGCGATGCCCATGAGCACCTCACTGCACTCTAGCCTGGGCGACAAGAGTGAGAATTCACACAAAAAAAGAAACAAGATGCCTACAACTCCTCGTACCCTGTTTCTATGGTAAATACCACAAGGCCTGATCTTGACTGCAAATGGTATGCTCTAGAACTGCTCAAACTCTGAGGAAACTGAAACCCTTTCCCCCTCCTGTCTGTGCTGAGACCT
>NW_007168471.1:0-761 GCF_000164805.1 Carlito syrichta
CATTGTAAATGTAGCATTTATATAACCTAACATATAAAAAAATGCATTTAAAAAGTTATGTAGCTTACAGATATCTTAATAGGAGATGGAGAACAGGGGAGATTTATTAATTCAATGAATGCAAATACCAGAGACACACGGATCACAGGAGTTAGCAAGCAGAGGACAACTTTCAGAGAATGTTGAGGCCACTTGACTCTTGCTTAATATTTCTCTCTTTCAGCACATGTTACCTGTTTATGCAACATCTGTTTCCCTTTTATTATTAAAAATTTAAAATTAAATACCTGCAATAACTGGGTCATTATGCATTCGTTCTGATCATCTGCTCATTATAACCAGTTTATTTATATTTTTCATACTCCATATTGTTTTATTGATAACCAGACATTTGGGGTTTCATGGTTGATGTTGGCTTATTGTTTTATGCTATGTGTTTTTCTTCCAATGTATGAATGAACCCTATATTTTCCAGTTCTTGATCGTGAAAGTTTGTGTAAATATATTCATGTTTGAATTTGAAACTGAATGCAATCATTATTTAATTTGAATCTTCTCCCTCTTATGAGTACAAGAGTGTTTCCATTCCTCACGTGGTACTCTGATTTAGCTTCCTTATGACTTGTGTATTTCCACTGTATTATCCTAGAGACAATCATCTTCAGCTCTCTCAGTGTATTCAAGTTTTATATTTGACAATTTTTAATGTGATGAAAGGGGATGGACTAAGAGGCATTCTCTGATCTCACTGAGCTAAGTTC
>NW_007168472.1:0-3900 GCF_000164805.1 Carlito syrichta
TTGTTGATTTAAGGATTACCATTTTAATGAAATTTAGATAGGAATTCTCTAGCTTAATGAAAGCCTTTTTGGCAGTTGGAACTCAAAGTTTTTAGTCGAGTAGACCCATCAAATGGTGACAGTGCGCCATGTAAATTAGCTATATCTTGCTTAATCAATCTCTGCTAATGTGTCTGACTTGACCACAGTTAAAGAAGACTGCAATGAGATATTCTTTTGTTTATTACTTATATACTTTTACTTACATAAATTATTTATATATTGTTTATGTATTTCTTATATTATTTATTACTTATATATTATTTATATTGCTTATATATATTGCTATATATACTGCTTGTATTGCTTATATTATTTATTTTTCTTATATTACTTATATTATTTACATATTACGTATGTTTGACTTATATTTTTTGTATTACATATATATTCTTTATATACATAGCTTATATTGCTTATATATATATTGCTTATATATATTACTTATATTACTTATATCACTTATACTTTACTTATATACATTTGTTTATTATTACTTGAGCTTTCTATATTTCTATAAGGAAAAGAAAAGTGTGACTAAGTTCAGGTTTTATTTCAGTATTCTTAACTTTTAAGGAAAACTTTAGAGAGAGGTGCAGCAAGGGTGGCAAGAAGGAAGGGTTTTTAATCATCGTAATTATCATTAGCATTCTCTGATATAATCAATTATATTGCCAGTCTTTTTTATCAGACTTATTGAAGCCTAACAAATATTATTAGCATTTTTACCAGCCAATTGTTTTACTAAAATTTTTGCTACCTCTTTGCTAGTAATTACACGTTTGATGGTGATCGTTATTTTAGAAATGAAATCCTCATAATTTTTATTTGCCTTTTGCTTTATCTTAGACAAAGAAAGAGTTTAAGTGAAATTAGCAGGCAACTTTCTGTACAAAATCTAGAAAAGAATTTACTTTATCTTTGCTTGCCTTAACACCTTTATGTTTTAACACTTTAGACATGATTCAAATATAGTCTTGCCTTTCTTTGGAGCCACAGTTCCCCATAGCGGTAAAAATACCAATATACACAATATACAGTAATATCTCTACAAAAACTGAATCGCTCTTTATGGCGATAACAAGTCATGCAGTCCGTCAGCGACACTATACAACCAATCTGCTTGCCTATCAACCTGCGCACTCCGGGGGGGCTGCAGCACCCTAAGGCAAGGTGTGTCCTGAAACGAGATGAATGATCAAACGGGGAACATATATATACAATTACCAGAGGCAGGTCCCTGGGTTCGGGAGCCAAAGCTGTCGGAGTACTGGCTCCGACCTAGGAGGGCGGGTTAGGACTTGCACCAGAGAGTCAAGATGGAGAGAAGAGACCACTCGGAGGCAGTTCTTCTGGAATCAGTCTGATCAGGACTGAGTCCAAATTTTATTCAGACTCCTTCCAACTTATATACCATTTTCTATACCTTCCAGGAGTGTTATAATTACTTGGTGGGGGCGTACAAATTCCATGATGTATATCGCACTTTACAAACTATGCATCAGAAGACCATCACGAGACTTGCAAGTTCCAAGCAAATAATTTGAACTCCATGATGCCTGACGTGCTTCACAAAACTCACATCAAGGTCTCAGGTACACAATTTCAATACAGTTTGTTCAAAGTGTCTTCCATAGTGTTCAAAAAATCATTCATATTATACTCTTTGTTCTAAACCCTGATTAATACAAAAACTTTCTAAGTTAACTAAGGGTTCAATGCAAGTTCACTGACTCCTAATATTTTTTAACGATTGATATTATCAACTTAACACTATACTATAATCTGTAAGTTTACTTAAAAGACTTAATTTTTATTTATTCAATTAACCTATTATGATTCAACATAGTGCCCTGTAATTCTATAAAAATTAATTCAAAACTTATTCCTTACCATGACTTATATGAGTTTCATAAATCTAAACTTTAATTTTTATATGATCTAGAGATTGGACTTTAATACTATGCTCTATCTTGTTAAGCTAATACCTTATCATTAAATCTTATAATTATCATTGACGTATGATTTTTAAAATCATAACAGTATAATTCTCATTCTATTTTAATAAAACTACGACTTTAACCCAAAACGTAAATCTTTTTTCCTATTATATTAATACATGGTTATGTGTAAAATTTCCTATTGTCATATTAGAAGCAAAAACAACACCGTTGGGAAAATTTCGTTATACTAATCAAAGAATCTTAAAATTGGCCTACAGGAACAGGAACTAAAGTCATAATCTGAGATAAGGAAACTTAGAAGCTTAAACGAAACTTAAAAGTTTTGTATGAATGCTTATTACTGTTTAAATCTTTCCGAAGGAAATTGTATCATCTTAAATGTATGCTTTATCCAAACAAGTCTATTCTAAAAATCAAATAGTAGCTGTCTCACTCTTGGATAATGGACTGCACGGTTACAATGAAAATAGCCACGGGCTGAAGCAAACAGAGTTTCGGCATGTAACGAAACTAGAAAAAAGTCCTGCCTGGCTACAGGCAGGGTAAAAAAACTATTATGGTAATTTAGTTTCTAATCTTAATCCTAGAAGAAACTGCCTTTGGGAACAAGAGCTGACTAACCTGTCTACCAGTAAATAGAAGTTTAAAAATATCTAGAAAGAAGTACAACTTAGAAGGCACAAGGTCATATAAAATAATTCTGCTGCGCAACTTTCCATCAGGTATATAGAAATTTCCTTATAAGTTTTACTGCCACGTATGCACACTAGTCACTAATCACATGCTAATATCATAGGTATAACTGATATCCTATGTCAGAGGTGATCTTCCATATGGGTCTTTTACAGGTCTCATCCATGTAGCTATCGATGGTGGCTCCCAACACCAGAATGTTGCTGGCGTCCTGAAATGACTGATTCATAATACCCACAAGCCAAATATCTCCGAAACATGAGACAAGCTCGAAGCCTTGATTCTTGTTTATACCACAACAAGACACCCTGAGAATTTTTTGGATTCTGGACTTGTATATCACAGATTCATTAGTTGTCTTTACCGAGGGGCCATTTAATGTCCTGTATATGAGGACTCCCTTTCCCCAGAACCCTGTTTGGAAAACTTGATACTTGATTTGCCATTAGCAACATGTCATGTAGATATTGTGACGGAGGAACCGTGTAAAACAGGTTTCTCCTTAGCTAGAGATCATATAGATTCTGCATATGAGGACTGCTATTACCTAAGTTCCAGCTTCTAAACCCTGATTCTTGTTTAGCCCACAGCAGATGACCTATTGATTTTAAGGACTGAGGACTGTTATAACCCCGATTCTTTTTCTTCCTTGCCAAGGGGCTGTGTATTTATCTGTATATTAGGACTCTCATTAGATAAATCCTGCTTCGAAACTCTGATTCTTTTAGAACTTTCCAAGATGCTCTGTAGATTTTTGGGATTGAGGACTCCTGTAACCCAGATTACTTAGTCTTTCTTACCAAAAGGTCATATAGTTGTCTGTAAATAAGTACTCCATTTTCCAGATTCATGCTCGAAAACACCATGATTCGTGTTTATCCCATAGCAAGATGACCTTAAGCTTTTTTGGGATTGAGGATCCGAGTAACGCAGATTCCTTATTACTACTTAGCAATCAGTAGTGAAGGTTCCTGTATGTGAGAACTCCCATTACCCAGATTCCTACTTCAAAAATCTGATTCGTAGTTACCACATAGGAAGACAGCCTGTAGTTTTGGGACTGAGGACTCATATTAGGAAGATTCCTTATACTTCCTTACCAATATGTTGGGAAGTTTCATGTATATGACGAACTCCATTACACAGCTTCCTGCTTCACCATGCAGATTGCCGATACAATTCCTGGTGACCGAGATTCCAGTTT
>NW_007168473.1:0-818 GCF_000164805.1 Carlito syrichta
ACTTTCTGTACAAAATCTAGAAAAGAATTTACTTTATCTTTGCTTACCTTAACACCTTTATGTTTTAACACTTTAGACATGATTCAAATATAGTCATGCCTTTCTTTGGAGCCACAGTTCCCCATTGCGGTAAAAATACCAATATACACAATATACAGTAATATCTCTACAAAAACTGAATCGCTCTTTATGGCGATAACGAGTCATGCAGTCCGTCTGCGACACTATACAACCAATCTGCTTGCCTATCAACCTGCTCACCCCGGGGGGGGCTGCAGCACCCTAAGGCAAGGTGTGTCCTGAAACGAGATGAATTATCAAACGGGGAACATATATATACAATTACCAGAGTCAGGTCCCTGGGTTCAGGAGCCAAAGCTGTCGGAGTACCGGCTCCGACCTAGGAGGGAGGGTTAGGACTTGCACCAGAGAGTCAAGATGGAGAGAAGAGACCACTCGGAGGCAGTTCTTCTGGAATCAGTCTGATCAGGACTGAGTCCAAATTTTATTCAGATTCCTTCCAACTTATATACCATTTTCTATACCTTCCAGGAGTGTTATAATTACTTGCTGGGGGCGTACAAATTCCATGATGTATATCGCACTTTACAAACGATGCATCACAAGACCATCACGAGACTTGCAAGTTCCAAGCAAATAATTTGAACTCCATGATGCCTGACGTGCTTCACAAAACTCACATCAAGGTCTCAGGTACACAATTTCAATACAGTTTGTTCAAAGTGTCTTCCATAGTGTTCAAAAAATCATTCATATTATACTCTTTGTTCTAAACACTGATTATACAAAACTTTCTA
>NW_007168474.1:0-882 GCF_000164805.1 Carlito syrichta
TTAGGTTAGGCCTCTGAGGTAGTCACTCATCTCTGAAGGTTTGTTCTGTCTCTTTTAGCTTTATATCTGAGTTTTTAAGAGTTGGGGTTATTTCTATATTTTGGTCCTCAAGCTCTGATATTCTTTCTTCTGCTGGGTAATTTCTGCTTTTCCATGCTTATCAATTTGTTATTTATTTCATGTCACAGTATTTCTTTACTACTGATTATCTCAGATATCAGCTCCTTCCTAGTTTCTTCTTGTGTCGCCTCAATTCTTTTTAATCTCTCCATTATTGTTTTGATATCTACATTTGCATTTTGAGACCCTTCATTCTGGGGACTTTTCATTGTTTGTATTCCAAAGTCAGTTTTCTCAGTGTCTGCTCACCCAGGCGTCTGGGAGAGACCCTTACTCTTCTTTTGGTTTTTCTTCATTTCTGTAGATTTTTCTCACTTTACCCGTTTCCCTCCCCCTCTTCAATTCTGTTTTTGAGGGAAGGTGGGGTTGCTTTTATTTCTCTTCTGCAATGACCTGTTCTTCCTTATGAGGGTCTTCTGGTTTTGTTCACTTTTCCCTCTGCTTAACAGTCTGTCTATTCAGCAGTTTGCAGTCTTGGTCCGTTCAGAGAATCTCACCAGTTCACCTATGCCGTCGCCATCTTGCCCCGTCTCCCCTGCATATTTCTTAATCCCGCTCGTGGTGAACGTTTCGGGGCGGCGGAGCTCCATGGTGGTTTGGTTTGAGGGTGGTGGGCACGACTGAATGGCCCAGCGGGGCCTGTGTGAGGAGAGGGCTCTGGGCTGGGAAGGGGCACCTGTGGCGCGCGCCCCGCCGGCGCGAGCTGGAGGCTGCGGCGCGTAGGCCCGGAGGCGCCACGGCTCGGGAGCGAGTGGTGGCGGC
>NW_007168475.1:0-654 GCF_000164805.1 Carlito syrichta
ATTATCTTATAGTATTGCATTGGATGTTCAAGGTCCATTATGTGAGTGAGAGCATGTGATATTCGGATCTTTGTTTCTGTGAGAGGTCACTCAGTATTATAGACTCTAGTTCCATCCAGGTTGCAGCGAAATTCATGATTTTGTTCTTTTTTATGGCTGCGTAGTATTCCATCGTGTATATGTACCACATTTTTAAAATCCAGTCCTCTTTTGACGGGCAGCATGGTTGTTTCCAGGTTCTTGCTATTGTGAACAACGCTGTGATAAACATACATGTGCAGGTATCTTTTTTATACAGGATTTGTGTTCTTCAGGGTATATTCCCAGTAGGGGGATTGCAGGGTCATATGGAAGGTCAATTTTTAGAGCTTTTAGGAATCGCCACACTGCTTTCCACAGAGGTTGCACTAGTTTACACTTCCACCAACAGTGTAGAAGTGTTCCCTTTTCACCACACCCTCTCCAGCAGCTGTTATTTTTTGAGTTGTTGATAATTGCCATTCTGACTGGAGTTAGGTGGTATCTCAGTGTGGTTTTGATTTGCATCTCCCTGATGATTAGTGAGGTTGAGCATTTCTTCATGTGTCTGTTGGCTGCTCAAATGTCTTCTTTTGTGAAGTGTCTGTTCATATCTTTTGCCCATTTTATAATGGG
>NW_007168475.1:1674-3603 GCF_000164805.1 Carlito syrichta
TTTCTTTGAGCAGTGTTTTGTAATTTTCATTGTAAAGGTCTTTCACGTCTCTGGTTAGGAAGATGGCAAGGTATTTCATTTTTTTTGTGGCTATTGTGAATGGAACTGTGTTTTTTATTTGGGTTTCTGTTTGTTTATTATTGGTGTAGAGAAATGCGATTGTCTTTTGTACATTTATTTTGTATCCTGAGACTTTGCCAAAGGCTTTTATCAATGTAAGGAGACCTTTGACAGATTCTCTTGGGTTTTCAAGGTACACCATCATATCATCTGCATAGAGAGATAACTTGACTTCCTCTTTTCCTATTTGAATACCTCTGATTGCCTCCTCTTCTCTGATTGCTTTAGCCAGGACTTCCAATACTATGTTGAACAGGAGGGGAGAGAGTGGGCATCCTTGTCTAGTTCCAGTTTTCAGGGGAATTGGTTCCAATTTTTGTCCATTTAGGAGTATGCTGGCTGTGGGTTTCTCGTAGATGGCTTTTACTATTTTGAGGTATGTTCCCCGTATGCCTAGATGTTCAAGGGTTTTTATCAAGAAGGGGTGCTGGATTTTATCAAAAGCTTTTTCTGCATCTAGTGATATGATCATGGGTTTTTGTTTTGACATCTGTTGATGTATTTAATTACATTTATGGTTTTACGAATGTTGAACCAGCCTTGCATGCCAGGAATGAAGCCTACTTGGTCATGGTGGATGATTTTTGAGATGTATTGCTGAATCCGGTTTGCTAGGATCTTGTTGAGAATTTTAGCATCTATGTTCATCAAAGATATTGGCCTGTAGTTCTCTTTCTTTGTTGGATCTTTACCTGGCTTGGGTATCAATGTGATGTTGGCTTCGTAAAATGATTTGGGGAGAGTTCCATCTTTTTCATCGCCTGGAATACCTTCAGTAGGATTGGTATCAGCTCCTCCTTAAATGTCTTATAGAATTCTGCTGGAAAGGCATCTGGACCAGGGCTTTTTTTTTGTAGGTAGTTTTCTCATTACGTAGTCGATTTCCTTGATTGTTATTGGTCTATTTAGGAAGACATCCGAGCAGCCAACAGACACATGAAGAAATGTTCAACCTCACTAATCATCAGGGAGATGCAAATCAAAACCACACTGAGATACCATCTAACTCCAGTCAGAATGGCAATTATCAACAACTCAAAAAATAACAGCTGTTGGAGAGGGTGTAGCAAAAATTGAACACTTCTATACTGTTGGGAGTGTAAACTAGTGCAACCTCTGTGGAAAGCAGTGTGGCGATTCCTAAAAACTCTAAATATCAACCTCCCATATGACCCCACAATCGCCCTACTGGGAATATATCCTCAAGAACTCAAATCACTCTATAAAAAAGATACATGCATATGTATGTTTATCACAGCAATGTTCACAATAGCAAGAACCTGGAAACAACCATGCTGCCCATCAAAAGAGGACTGGATTGAAAAAATGTGGTACATATAAATGATGCAATACTACGCAGCCATAAAAAAGAACAAAATCATGAATTTCCCAGCAACCTGGATGGAACTAGAGTATATAATACTGAGCGACCTCTCACAGAAACAAAGATCCTAGTATCACATGTTCTCACTCATATAGTGGACCTTGAACATCCAATGTAATACTATAAGAAAATGACTGACAGTAGTGGGAAACTATGGGGGGGATGAGATTAACGGTAGGATATATCTGGGGATGGGGAAACACCTCTTATCAACAAGGTTGCCTGAATGAAACATATTTGTATACCTAACCCTTAAGTGTACCCCACAATATCACAATAAAAAATATTGATTATAAAAAAAATGTGTTAATAGCCTAAATATCTACTGACAGGTGACTGGTGCTATAGTAAAGGGAGATCCAAGCCCAACTGCCTGGAGAGAGATTACAGACCCCAGTACCTCTCAAATCCTGTTCTGATGGATG
>NW_007168475.1:3869-5150 GCF_000164805.1 Carlito syrichta
CTCTTTAGTTTTCCAAGAAGTTGCTTTATGAAAGTTGGCGCACCTATGTTGGGTGCATATATGTTTAGGATAGATATTTCCTGTTGATGGATTGAGCCTTTTATCATTATGTAGTGGCCTTCTGTATCTTTTTTGATTTTTAATAGCTTGAAGGGTATTTTGTCTGAAATTAAGATCGCTACTCCTCCTTTCTTTTGTATTCCGTTCACCTGAAAGTTTGTTTCCCATCCTCTTACTTTGAGTCTGTGGGTGTCCTTTCTAGTGAGGTGAGTCTCTTGAAGGCAATAGATTGTTGCCTGATGATATTTTATCCATTTTGCCATTCTATGTCTTTTCAGTGGTGCATTTAGTCCATGCACATTTAGGCTAATAATTGAAATGCAAGAGTTGATCCCTGTCATAAGGTTCTTACAGAGTTGATCCTGTTTATTTGTTGTCTTTCTTTGGGTTTTGGAGTTGGTTCATGTGTGTTTTTAATCTTTTGCCTGTACTCTTGTGAAGAATGCTGTTGTTCTTTTTTCTTTTTCTTCTGTGTTCAGTACTTTCTTAAGTGTTTCTTGTAGAGGTGGTCTGGTCAGCGTAGGTTCTTAGGGATTGGATGTCTGGAAAAGATTTCAATTCTCCCTCACTAATGAAGCTTAGTTTGGCTGGGTAGGTTATTCTTGGTTGAAATTGTTTCTCTTTTAGAACTTTGAAGATAGGGCTCCAGGCTCTCCTGGCCTGAAGGGTTTCTGTTGATAAATCTGCTGCTATTCTAATTGATTTTCCCTGGTAGGTAGTCTGGCCTTTTTCTCTTGCTGCCTTTAGGATTTTTCCTTTCATAGTTACTTTGTTTAGGCGAATTATTATGTGTCTGGGAGTTGGTCTTCTCGTTTGTTGTCTTGCAGGGGTTCTCTGAATCTCTTGTGTTTGAATTTTTTCATCCTTAATGAGATGAGGGAAGTTTTCTTGAATGATTTCATGAAATGTTTGTTCCAGTGTGGCTTCGGTTTCTCTTTCTGCCTCAGGAAGCCCAATTATTCTTAGGTTTGGTCTCTTGAAGTGATCATTCATCTCTTGCAGGTTTTGTTCTGTCTTTTTGAGCTTCTTTTCTATGCTTTTGACAGTTTGGGTTAGTTCTGTGTTTTGGTCTTCAAGCTCTGAGATTCTTTCTTCGGCTTGGCTGATTCTGCTTTCCATGCTTATTAGTCTGTTGTTCATTTCCATCACAGTATTCTTTACTGCTGTCATTTCTGACAACAACTCCTTCCTATTTTCCTCTTGTCTCTGCTCAATTTTTTT
>NW_007168476.1:0-707 GCF_000164805.1 Carlito syrichta
CTTTGAATTTCAAGAAGCACACAGAAGTGCTGAAGGGAGACTGCCTGGGCTGCAGAGGAAGACTAGAATCTTCTGATCCTCCAGCGGTGCCAGTGTGATAAGAGGTGCTGGACTGGACCGATGCAGTGGCCACCCCTTCTTGAGCTTCATTGGCCTAGACTGAGCTGATAAGGTACCTGGGATCCATGAAGACTTTTGTTTTTCTTTTTGAGTTGAGGTCTCACTCTGTTGCCCAGGCTGAAGAGCAGTGACATGATCACAGCTCACCACTGCCTCAGCTACCAGAACTAGGCAATCAATCCTTCCACCTTAGCCTCCTAAGTATCTGGGGCTACAGGCATGTGATTCTACACCTAGCTAGATTTTTTCATTTTTTGTACAGACAAGGTTTTGTTATATGCTGCCCAGGCTGGCCTCGAACTCCTGGCCTCAGGTGATCTTCCCAACTGCGACTCCCAAAGTGCTGGGATTACAGACATGAGCCACTGCACTCAGCCAATATCAGTTTTAAGGTCTCATTTTAATGCATATATAAATTACACAAAAATGTTTACATAAATAGTATTCTCATATTGCATATTTTTCAATACAAAATGTAGCCCTGCTTGTAACACTAAATTATGCCATATGGTCTGACCTACAGCAGATGGCCTACAAATCCTGTGGGTGGGAAATTTTTATCTTATGACCCTAAAGATGAACCCAGT
>NW_007168477.1:0-679 GCF_000164805.1 Carlito syrichta
CTTGCTTTTATTTCTCTTCTGCAATGACCTGTTCTTCCTTATGAGGGTCTTCTGGTTTTGTTCACTTTTCCCTCTGTTTTACAGTCTGTCTATTCAGCAGTTTGCAGTCTTGGTCCCCGCTCGCGGTGAACGTTTCAGGGCGGCGGAGCTCCACGGTGGCTTGAGTTCGAGGGTGGGGGGCGCTACGGGACGGCCCGGCGGGGCCGCGCAAGGAGAGGGCTCCGGGCCGGGAAGGGGCGCCAAGTATCCACTTTTTAGAGCTCACTGACATCAATTCTCTGAGAATAGGTTAGAAAGGATGGGCAGGAAAGCTAAAAAAATGTGATGATGGCAAGAGAGGTTTGTAAAGAGAAAGATTCTGGTGCCCATCGCTTCCTTGCTTCCACAGAAGTGGAGTAGCATTATATTTTCCTTGTATGCATATCTACTTTCTAATCTGCAACCTATTAAGGGATTTGACTCATGCTGTGAGCAGTTAGTGGTAGGTTATGTATTCAACAACTAGTTGGTTCCACCTACCAAGTGTGTGACACTGTGGGAATAATTAAAGTTGATAAACATTGTAACTGTAAAAACAGAGTTTCCCACCAAGATGTAGAAATAAAGTTGAAGTAATTAGGGAAAAAGTATTTTTTTTTCTAGTTTTTTAAACTAAAAGTATGTGTATGTGGTTGATGAA
>NW_007168478.1:0-855 GCF_000164805.1 Carlito syrichta
ATTTGGGAAAAAAATAAATGCTTCTAAACTGCATGTGGACCGAATAGTAGAGCAAAATCTTTGGAAAACAGTGTGGTAGTTTCTAAGGAGACAATATATTGACATACAATGTGACTCAATAATTGTTGGGAGCCAGCCACGGAGTCCCACTGAGCAGGATCAGGAAGGGCCTTTGACCCCGAGACCACTAGGATGCGTTCAGTAGCTATTTGACCCATTTCCTCCCCCTTTCTACTCAGCACTAACCAGATTAACCTCCTGTGAGCTCAAAACATAAAAACTCTGAGACTGGGATGAACACAAGCTAACTTTAGAAGCTCATTGCTCCCATTCTTCAACAAACTGCAGTTTTGGCTTTCACACAACTTATAATTCACACTCGTGTCACATCTAAGAGCCTTAGTGTTGGTCACAGGCTTCTGGTTCATGATATTAGGATTTACTGAAGTTGTAAATTGGACAACATAGTTTTAGAAGACAGCCATTTTGTTGAAAGAATGCGGCTGGGTTACTTGCATGTAGCCCACTGTGAACTTTGGACTGGGCCACATTTCAAACCTTCTGGGATGGGCCACTTTCATTTGTAAAGTAAATACTTAAGCTTCTATAGAATTGTTTAACTTGGCATGAATCCACCAACTTAGTCTGAAAAAGGTTTATACAATATGTCACTCATGGATTAGGTTATCCTTTGTTATGGCATTTTAAGATTATCCTAGGAAAAGGATTTAAAGGCAATCATTGATTAAGTTTTCATTGATTAAGGTTTCTGGTGGGTGGGGGACATCCCTCCCACATCTGACTTTGTGTATAAAAGACCCGTTGTAATTCCCAATAACACACATCACTTCTGCA
>NW_007168479.1:0-684 GCF_000164805.1 Carlito syrichta
CCCTTTCTACTCAGCACTAACCAGATTAACCTCCTGTGAGCTCAAAACATAAAAACTCTGAGACTGGGATGAACACAAGCTAACTTTAGAAACTCATTGCTCCCATTCTTCAACAAATTGCAGTTTTGGCTTTCACACAACTTATAATTCACACTCGTGTCACATCTAAGAGCCTTAGTGTTGGTCACAGGCTTCTGGGTCATGATATTAGGATTTATTGAAGTTGTAAATTGGACAACATAGTTTTAGAAGACAGCCATTTTGTTGAAAGAATGCGGCTGGGTTACTTGCATGTAGCCCACTGTGAACTTTGGACTGGGCCACATTCCAAACCTTCTGGGATGGGCCACTTTCATTTGTAAAGTAAATACTTAAGCTTCTATAGAATTGTTTAACTTGGCATGAATCCACCAACTTAGTCTGAAAAAGGTTTATACAATATGTCACTCGTGGATTAGGTTATCCTTTGTTATGGCATTTTAAGATTATCCTAGGAAAAGGATTTAAAGGCAATCATTGATTAAGTTTTCATTGATTAAGGTTTCTGGTGGGTGGGGGGACATCCCTCCCACATCTGACTTTGTGTATAAAAAGACCCGTTGTAATTCCCAATAACACACATCACTTCTGCACTAGACTGGAGTCCAGTCTCTTTCATTCTTTCTCTCTCTCTCTCTCTCTCTC
>NW_007168480.1:0-740 GCF_000164805.1 Carlito syrichta
TAGAAAAGGATTTAAAGGCAATCATTGATTAAGTTTTCATTGATTAAGGTTTTCTGGTGGGTGGGGGGACATCCCTCCCACATCTGACTTTGTGTATAAAAGACCCGTTGTAATTCCCAATAACACACATCACTTCTGCACTAGACTGGAGTCCAGTCTCTTTCATTCTTTCTCTCTCTCTCTCTCTCTCTCTCTCTCTCTCTATATATATATATATATATATATATATATATATATATATATCTTTCTTCCTCCACCCAATTGCCAGCGCCATCTCCACCTTTCAGGTACCCTGAACATGGCTTGAGCTGGACTCCATGTAGACAATATACCTGGAGGAACTCAAATCATTTTACCGAAAAGACACCTGCACAAGTATGATTTTTGCAGTTCCAATCAAAATTGCAAAAAACGTAATACCTATATGTCATCCTTAAAAGCTGGAATGGATAAAATAAATGTGGTATATACACAGTGGAATAATATGCAGCCATAAAAAAGGACAGATATAAGGATTTTGCAGAATGTTTGATGGATATGAGGTATGCCATTTTCAGTGATTTATAACAGAAACAAAGAAGAGAGTTCCATGTATTCTCACTCATGAGTTGAACTTCATCACTTAGAGTGCTGTAAGAAAGTCATTGGTAGTTATGGAAAATTGTTTAGGGTGAGGAGTGAGAATGGCAGTGGAGGGATACTGCTAAGGAAGGGAGTGGCATACCTCATCAACCAGGGAC
>NW_007168481.1:0-850 GCF_000164805.1 Carlito syrichta
TTTCTCTCTTTCTTCCTCCACCCAATTGCCAGCGCCATCTCCACCTTTCAGGTACCCTGAACATGGCTTGAGCTGGACTCCATGTAGACAATATACCTGGAGGAACTCAAATCATTTTACCGAAAAGACACCTGCACAAGTATGATTTTTCCAGTTCCAATCAAAATTGCAAAAAACGTAATACCTATATGTCATCCATAAAAGCTGGAATGGATAAAATAAATGTGGTATATACACAGTGGAATAATATGTAGCCATAAAAAAGGACAGATATAAGGATTTTGCAGAATGTTTGATGGATATGAGGTATGTCATTTTCAGTGATTTATAACAGAAACAAAGAAGAGAGTTCCATGTATTCTCACTCATGAGTTGAACTTCATCACTTAGAGTGCTGTAAGAAAGTGATTGGTAGTTGTGGAAAATTGTTTAGGGTGAGGAGTGAGAATGGCAGTGGAGGGATACTGCTAAGGAAGGGAGGGGCATAGCTCATCAACCAGGGACCGTTCATAATCAATGTGTGTATATCTAAATCTGAACTGTACCCCACATTAAAAAAAATTAAAATAAATAATTAAATAAATAAGTGAAACCTGTAAAACATGCAACTGACTTTACTTGTTTATTCTATTTTTTTATTTTTTTACGTTAAAAATGGTTACAATTCAGGGTTGGGCCTAGAATGTTCATTATGCAGGGATTGATATTTAAAGAAGTGTATAATACTCCAATGATAACTCCCTTTCCTTTTAATACATTGGATTACACGGTATAATTTTGATTTCCAAATTGACAACTACAGTGTTTCTCACATCAATTCTGAATGTTTTATTCTGCTTAAATTGAAACT
>NW_007168482.1:0-833 GCF_000164805.1 Carlito syrichta
TTTTACCGAAAAGACACCTGCACAAGTATGATTTTTGCAGTTCCAATCAAAATTGCAAAAAACGTAATACCTATATGTCATCCATAAAAGCTGGAATGGATAAAATAAATGTGGTATATACACAGTGGAATAATATGCAGCCATAAAAAAGGACAGATATAAGGATTTTGCAGAATGTTTGATGGATATGAGGTATGTCATTTTCAGTGATTTATAACAGAAACAAAGAAGAGAGTTCCATGTATTCTCACTCATGAGTTGAACTTCATCACTTAGAGTGCTGTAAGAAAGTGATTGGTAGTTGTGGAAAATTGTTTAGGGTGAGGAGTGAGAATGGCAGTGGAGGGATACTGCTAAGGAAGGGAGTGGCATACCTCATCAACCAGGGACCGTTCATAATCAATGTGTGTATATCTAAATCTGAACTGTACCCCACATTAAAAAAAATTAAAATAAATAATTAAATAAGTGAAACCTGTAAAACATGCAACTGACTTTACTTGTTTATTCTATTTTTTTATTTTTTTTTACGTTAAAAATGGTTACAATTCAGGGTTGGGCCTAGAATGTTCATTATGCAGGGATTGATATTTAAAGAAGTGTATAATACTCCAATGATAACTCCCTTTCCTTTTAATACATTGGATTACACGGTATAATTTTGATTTCCAAATTGACAACTACAATGTTTCTCACATCAATTCTGAATGTTTTATTCTGCTTAAATTGAAACTTGTTGAGATTTCAGATCTATATCATTCTTAGAAAACTGAACCTTGAGATTCAGTGTACTTACGTACTATTCAGAAGGCAGAACGCATAATAAATCTTAG
>NW_007168483.1:0-786 GCF_000164805.1 Carlito syrichta
CAGATTCAATGAAATAACCATTAAGTTAACATCATTCTTCACAGACAGGGAAATTACAATAAAGAATACATATGAAAGCATAAACAATCATGAATAGCCAAAAGATTATTATCAAAGAAATAAAGCAGGGGCTATTGAAGTTCCAGTCTTCAAACATTATCAAATGTTTACAATAATCAACACAGCCTGGTATTTGTACAAGAAAAGTCCATTGGCCAATGGATCAGGACAGAGAATGAAATCCTCAAATTCTCAACCAAATCATCTTTGAAAAAACCTCCAAGACTCACTGGGAAATGGAGAACACATTCAGTAAATGGTGCTGGAAAAAGGCTGACAACATGCACAAGATTGAATCAGGCTGCAATCTATCACCATACACATAAATCTAAATGGATCAAAGACTTAAACATAAAACAAAAAATTATAAAAATCTTAGAATACGCAGGAGACATCATTAGGGAAACTGGAACCGGAAACTAATTTCTCTTCAGAGCCCTAAATACCCATGCCTTAACAAGTAGATTAGACAAGTGGGATCTCATCAAATCAATATACTTCTGCAAAACAAAAGAAGCCATCAGAAGAGCAGAGAAAAAGCCAACAGAATGGATAAATAATTCTAAACCAATATATCTGTAAAAGACATAACATCTAGGATCTAGAAGAAACTCAAACACTCAGAAAAATCATAAAAACATTCCCTTTGAAAAGTGTGCAAAATACGTGATTGAACACTTTTCATGAGAAGAACTATGGGCAGACAGCAGACACATGAAAATCCCT
>NW_007168484.1:0-548 GCF_000164805.1 Carlito syrichta
GGCCTCTTTCTCCTTCCCTCTGGATTCTTGTCTTCCTAGGACTCCCAGCGAACACATGCCTCTATTCACCCACAGCAAGACATTTAACTTTTGTTTTGTTTTGTTGGGTTTTTGTGAGTTAGAATCTCACTCCTTCACCCAGGCTGGAGTGCAGTGGCAGGCATGCTCACGGCCACCCCAGTGTCGACCTTCTGGGCTCCAGCGATCCTTCTGCCTCAGCCTTCCGAGTGGCTGGAACTACAGATCCACTCTACCATGCCCGGCTACTTTTTATTTTATTGTAGAGACCAGGTCTCACAAAGTTGCCTGGGCTGGTCTCGAACCCCCAGGCTGAAGCAATCACTCACCTCCGTCTCCCAAAGTGCTGGGATTACAGGCTGAGCCACCGAGCTTGGCCAGAAATCTAACTTTTGGAGGTGACCGGATAGAGAGGAACACAGAGTTTTTCTGGAAATGTGCCAGGGCTTCTAAGCAGAAACATGCAGCAGGGCCTCTGGCTGCACTGCCCTGAGTGAAGGATGTGGGAACTACGTAGGCCCCTCACTGCC
>NW_007168485.1:0-1142 GCF_000164805.1 Carlito syrichta
AGAGATGAGGTCTCGCCAAGTTGCCCAGGCAGGTCTCGAACCCGCGGTTTCAGGCAATCCACTCACCTCAGCCTCCCAAAGGCGCAGGATTGCAGGCTGAGCCACCGAGCGGGGCAGATCACTGATTCTTAATGTAGATATTGACATGTTTGTTTTTCTTCTTTAAATACAACTTTGTTCATTGAATTGTAAGCTCTGCATCACTTTAGTTGTGTATGTGCGTATATGTGTGTGTACATATGCTTCTGAATTCCACAAGTAGATTATTTTAGAAGGCACACAGACTCAGGAAACAAAGAAAATAAGGGGGGAATAAATAGCTTTTTTGGAGATAAAACTGCCATATTTATATATTAAATACAACATATCAACTTTATTGTAAAAAGTTTCTATTTCCTCTTAGATGTTACAGAGTGCCAGATTTAGAGCTTATAAATATGCCACTAAGGAGTTCAAAATATAATTCTAAGGCTACTACTCTATTATGTTTACAATATATGAGATGACTGGGATTTATATAGTCAGATTTGGCAGCTTCATACATGCTTATTTGACCAGGGAGATATATCAAGTTTAGAACTCTCACCCTAAGAATAAGGCAGTGGTAATCTGCATTTGAACATTACAGAGTCAGACTTGAATAAGATGTTTAATGCAGAATACTTGCAATTTGCCAAGGCCATTTTTTTTTAATCTTCATGCATTTTTTTCTGCATTTTGTCTTGGAGATTGCTCCATGGGTTTATCAGGTTATCATAATCCAATATTTAATTATTTCATTTTTCTATCAGAAGAAATTTTGACACAATAATTAGAGCTTAATGTTGCTTATCATTCTGTAAGCGCATTTATGGAAATAGCAAAATCTAATAGGTAGGTTTCAATAATTCATAACATTGGCTGAAACAAAAAAATCAACTCATGCTTGATAAAATAAGACAGCCTATTAGTAGGCTTAAATGTACACCTAATATTTATTTGATAGCGACTTTTATTCGTGTTCATTGTAGATGTTAGTGAAGATAGGTGATGATTCCGTGCATGCTAAAACATAATCTTTTCCTTTATCACCCCCTGGATGACACAATCAGTTATATAAATGTACTTTGAAAAATGCATTCAATTTGATAACCAAAACTAAG
>NW_007168486.1:0-1120 GCF_000164805.1 Carlito syrichta
CCCTGAAACTGGAACTAGACAAGGATGCCCACTCTCTCCCCTCCTGTTCAACATAGTATTGGAAGTCCTGGCTAAAGCAATCAGAGAAGAGGAGGCAATCAGAGGTATTCAAATAGGAAAAGAGGAAGTCAAGTTATCTCTCTATGCAGATGACATGATGGTGTACCTTGAAAACCCAAGAGAATCTGTCAAAGGTCTCCTTACATTGATAAAAGCCTTTGGCAAAGTCTCAGGATACAAAATAAATGTACAAAAGACAATCGCATTTCACTACACCAATAATAAACAAACAGAAACCCAAATAAAAAACACAGTTCCATTCACAATAGCCACAAAAAAAATGAAATACCTTGGCATCTTCCTGACCAGAGACGTGAAAGACCTTTACAATGAAAATTACAAAACGCTGCTCAAAGAAATCAAAGCCGACATGAACAAGTGGAAAAATATCCCATGCTCATGGATTGGAAGAATCAACATTGTGAAGATGTCCATCTTACCTAAGGCAATCTACAAATTCAATGCACTACCCTTTAAATTACCAACAACATTCTTCTCAGACTTAGAAAAAACAACACAGGAATTCATATGGAAACACAAACATCCAAGAATAGCCAGAACAATCCTCAGCAAAAAAAAACAAAGCAGGTGGTATCACAATACCAGATTTCAAACTTTACTATAAAGCTACAATCATCAAAATAGCTTGGTATTGGTACAGGAACAGGCATATAGATCAATGGAACAGAATTGAGATTCCAGAAGCAAAACCTCAATTTCTCAACCAACTCATCTTCGACAAAGCCCCCACCACCTACCAATGGGGAGAGGAGAACCTATTCAGTAAATGGTGCTGGGAAAATTGACTGACCACATGCAGAAGATTGAAACAGGACCCCTATCTATCCCCATGCACAAAGATGAACTCCAAATGGATCAGAGACCTAAATGTAAAACCTCAAACCATAAGAACCTTAGAAAAGGAAGGAAATACTCTCATGGAAATCGGAACTGGCATCCAATTCCTGTACAAACCCGAAACCCACAGGACTTAAGAGAGAAGATAGACAAACGGGACCTTATTAATCTGACAGCTTCTGCAAAGCCAAAGAAACCATCA
>NW_007168487.1:0-753 GCF_000164805.1 Carlito syrichta
GGAATTTGCGAAATCATGATAAACTATTTGTAAGGAGTTATTTTATGTATGAGTGACTCTAACTTAAGAATATCACTAGTATATAAAGAGTTCTATCCGGTCATTTAAGGTAGAGGATAACCCAAATTAGCACACCCAGATCATTTAGTTGGAAAAATCTTTCTATTGTAAAAACTTTCACTATCAAAACAAAGTCATGTGTGTTAGACTCTGAGAAAGCACAGGCAGGGAAGGTTGTGAAGAAAGAGGTCTCTGGCATGTACACCTGAATCATCGCATACAACTGCAAATACCACAACTTTGCACAAAGGGTATCATATTTTTAACAAAACAACAACAACAACAACAACATTTTCAGGCATATCTTCCCAGCAGCTGCTTACCCGCCTTGATTTTGATCCTATAGCCAAAGGCTGTGGCTTCAGAACAATGTGTGAAATCCTCCTCATTATTTTTGTTGATAACCCTTGTCTTCCTTTACTTCATTAACATGCCCATTCTACTCCCATTTCAGTGATTATTCTGAGTAAATACCATTTTCCTTTAGAGAGTCTTCCTCTGTGCCTGTTATTTTGGTTGACAATATTTGGTGTCTAAAAGTGAGAACACAGGGAGCTCACCTCTGAGGATGTATCAGAGGCCCCTGGAACTGAGTGTGGTTCCTCCTGAGCCCTTGGCACTCTCTGCTTCCATGAGTCACTTCCTCTGCCCTGGGGACTCTCTTCTCAGATTCTCAGATACTCGGTTTTTTTG
>NW_007168488.1:0-348 GCF_000164805.1 Carlito syrichta
GCCTCCCAAAGTGCTGGGATGATAGGCATGAGCCACTGCATCAGGCCTAGTATGGAGATATTTTAAAGAAATAAAGGTAGATCAATCATTCAATTCAGCAATCACACTACTAGGAATCTACCCCCCTAAAAGAAAAAGAAGTCATTCTACAAAGAACACACCTGCACTCCTATGTTTATCACAGCATTATTCACAATAGTAAAGCCATTAAATCAACCTAAAATATTCAATAGTTGATTGCATAATGAAAATCATACACACACACACACACACACACACACACCATGGACTTCTATGCAACCATAACAAAGAATGAAATGATGTCTCTTGCAGCAACTTGATTGAAGC
>NW_007168489.1:0-690 GCF_000164805.1 Carlito syrichta
GGGTCAGACCTCCCTGCTTACTGCTGTGCATTTTCCTTTGCGTTTTGAGTAGAGCTATTTATTCCTGTTTCCTCCATCTGGCTTGTTTTGGCTTTTATTGGAGACGTTTGCTTAGAGATTCTTTGTAATCTATTGATTGCTTTTAAAAATTTCCTCCCCAGGACGGTGCCTCATTTCCAGCACTAGAGGGCGCCTTAAGCCCAGGTTTGCCTTCACTCTGGTAAACACCGAATGCTCCCAGACTAAAATGGGAGCGGTCCCCAAAGGATACCAGTGGGTGTGCCGGAAGGCTGGCTAGGAGTCTGCGCCCAGGGACCCCATGGAACAAACCTCCTATAGTCATGGTACTGCTGAACAACCAGTCTTTCTTGGTATCTCTTTTTTTGCTTTTTTGAGTTGGAGTCTCACTCGGTCGCCCAGACTGGAGTGCAGGGGCCGCTCCCGGCCACCGCAGCCTCGCCTGCTGGGCTCCGCGATCCTTCCGCCTCAGCCTTCCGAGTAGCCGGAATTACAGGCACGTGCTAACACGCCCGGCTGATTTTTTGATTTATTGTAGAGATGAGGTCTCGCTGCCCAGGCGGGTCTCGAACCCGCGGGCTCAGGCAGTCCACTCACCTCAGCCTCTCAAAAGCGCTGGATTATAGGCTGAGCCACCGAGCCCGGCTGACTGTAATGCTACTCTTACATGAG
>NW_007168490.1:0-1120 GCF_000164805.1 Carlito syrichta
GTTGGTCCACTGAAATAGGATTTCTGGGGAAACTGTGGACAATAACTCACCATATGCAAGTACCATCCTTAGCATGTGAGAATAAGGACAGGTTCTGTAGAAATGTGCAAAGTGCTTATGAAATGAAACTGCGTTAAAAGAGTAAGCAGCACTGCATTTGAGATTTATTTTTCTATCTATCTAGTAAAACTTGTCATTTTTGCTCACTTAAGTACAGTCATTTGTGATTCCTTTAAATAGCAAAAATACAGTCCTCTTTAGGCCTCTACTCAATAGTCTAAATTACTCTTAACAAAATCACTCTACATAAACAGATAGCTCCTTAAAAATAGTACTCTCTCATCAAATCTAATTTGACAGAAAGAAGTTTAAGGAAAAAAAGGAGTGCTTTGTAAGTTAAGTGAAAAAGTACAAATCTTTGGCCTTTCTCTTGACATTTTCATGTCAAAAAGCAAAAAACCTTCATGTATTCAATCGAGTGATTACTTTTTGCACCATAATTTGTTTTTTACACCACAAAAGGAGACACTTTCAGTATCTGTAAAAGGTGTTTAATCCTAAAACATACTTACCTAGAGAATAATTAATTAAAACGGAACTCGATAGACTCTAATAGCTATTAGGAAATTAAAAGTTACCGCTTCTAAGAGTCATGTGAAAGTCAATGATGTTTACCTGATCGACGAGAGGAAACAGGGATTGGAAAAAATGTAAAACTTACGGGATTTCCTACATGGAGGAGAAAAAAGATCTTCCTTCATGTTGTTTAAGAGTGGCAGCTGTTCTTTATTATATTTTAATCAGTGAGTATTCATTCAAGTTTTCCTTTCTATTTTTCCTTATGATAAGTTTCTTACAGTAGCTTATACAACGATATATAATGAACACCATAGAAAAACTACTGGCTTCAGTTGATCTTTAGGAGGAAAAATAAGCAAGAACCCCAAATACAGAACTTTACCGGCTATGAACCTTGGTCTCTTGCAATCATGTCACTGCTCAAATGAGAGACAATCTTATTTTGTCTACTGGAGCAGCATCGTGGCACATCAGCAGAAAATGATGATGTTAAGAAAAGCAGCAAAAACAAACAACCGTGTGCTCATGAAGAACCCAAGCC
>NW_007168491.1:0-1116 GCF_000164805.1 Carlito syrichta
GATCTTCCTTCATGTTGTTTAAGAGTGGCAGCTGTTCTTTATTATATTTTAATCAGTGAGTATTCATTCAAGTTTTCCTTTCTATTTTTCCTTATGATAAGTTTCTTACAGTAGCTTATACAGCGCTATATAATGAACACCATAGAAAAACTACTGGCTTCAGTTGATCTTCAGGAGGAAAAATAAGCAAGAACCCCAAATACAGAGCTTTACCAGTTGTGAACCTTGGTCTCTTGCAATCATGTCACTGCTCAAATGAGAGACAATCTTATTTTGTCTACTGGAGCAGCCTCGTGGCACATCAGTGGGAAATGATGATGTTAAGAACAGCAGCAAAAACAAACAACCGTGTGCTCATGAAGAACCCAAGCCTGCAAAAAGGACACCATTCAGAAAAGCTCAGACTTAAAAGACCCAAGACTTCAGGATAATAAAGCTCTGTATTTATAATCTTTTATATGTCTTATTGTGACTATTATTCTTATGTAAAATAGCTAATGAATTTTTAGAAAAACAGGAAATATACAATATCATAAAAACATAGCTGTCTACTTTGGCAGCATATTGCAGAACTTCTTGACTATCTTTTAACCAGCTGGGAAAAAGTCAATAACTGTATGATGCAAATGAATAAACTGTCCATATCAAAATACAAAAGTACTATCAATAATCACCTCTGACTTTCAGATTTAAATTCAGTGCAATTGACAAATGCATCGCTCAAAGAAAATGCAGCTTAACATACTCAAAACTGTGTCTATTCCTGGGAGCACATTTAGAAATTATTGCACAGATTTTTTAATTTTTATTTATTTTTTAAAACAACAACAGAGGTCAACCACAGATGTGACCTCCAGCAATAAAAGCAGGATTTCAAGTGCCAGATACTCAGCATATTAGGTTTCCTACATAAGTCACAGGGTAGTAAGTTCTAAATATCTCTAATGTGATCCAAAACCCTAAAGAGATCTGGCACAAAACCATCATGAATGACTGCCTCTCTGGATGTAAATTTTTAAAAATATTATTACAGTATCATAGCCCCACTAGCAACAACTAGGGCACACATAACAATGTATGTGAATTAAGTGTATTTATTCTCTTTACCAATAGCAA
>NW_007168491.1:1691-13705 GCF_000164805.1 Carlito syrichta
AAAAAAATTCTGAATCACTGCTGTTTAGAAGAACCTTGAAGCAAGTCTTTTGTTTTAAAGATTGTTTTTTAAACTAAGGTAGCAAACATTTTGCCATATGTGGCAGTGTTATATGCCGTTATCTTGCTTTGTATAAAGAAAAACAACATGAGAGATTTTTAATACTGGAGTTTGGTTACATTACATATTTAAGCTTCTACACAGAATGATGGACACTTTGAGAAGCTAATCCTTATCCAGAAACATTTTAATCTCTCTAAAAACAAAGCAAAACAAACAAACAACAAAAACCCAAAACTACTTTGCTCCTTCACAATAGTGCACATTTTTACCATAATTTAGCTATGGCTACAAAACATCAGAAGATTTTTTTTTTAATGTTATCTTCTCTATGGTATTTTTTTTAACAAACATTTTGTGCCCTTCTAGTCTTTAATTGGCAGAAATATGTCCCAAAAAAGAAACTATTGCATTTAAGCCACATAACCAAAAAGAAAAAAAACAAAACAAAACAAGAAACAAAACAAAAACAGAGCATAATACCCTTTTACTGATGTGTCTTATGGATTGACATGACCAAAGTCATATGTTTTCATTTAATTTCCAATTCCCGCTTCTACAACATGCACCAATTGAATAAATGCTCTGGGAGCCATAAAATGTACCAAACATCTACCTCTTCAAAAGAATGCATTAAAGTATTTTTAAGAATTTTTTTGTTGCTTAAAAGGTGAAAAAATATAAACAAGAAACTGATTCACTCCCTTACTTCATGCATCCATAATCTAAACCAAAACCAAACTGTAAAAGCAAGAACAAACTACTGCTTCAAGTTTTTAACATCCATTTTCTCTGTACATACAAACTGCTCACTACCAAAGGGAAAAAAGAATATAATCCATGGTGTCTGCTGATTCAAAGAGGAAAAACAAGGTTGTCATTAGTATCCAAAAACTGGTACATGTATGGTCTGCTTTAATAATGTATATTTTTCTTTCTTCTGTTTTTCATATCCAAAACTTCTAAATGCTATTTTTAGGGGCACAGCAGATTAGATTCCAGCACTTGGTGAACAGAATTCACAAGCTGTGACAAAACTCTGTCATCTTCAGGGTGCAATTTTGTTTATATACACTGTATGTATATATTTCTTTTAGATTTTAGTGGGACTATAGCAGTACATGGGTCAGGGACAGTCATTTTGGCTATGTACACATTCATAGTCGGTCCACAGCTTCCAACTATTAGCGCTATTTCCAAAGGTCTAATACACAAACTGAACCATCTAATGCACTGGCTCCAACTTTGTCTCCTGTTGCATTCCAGCAAACTTCAAAAATTCCACCTGTTCCCCTATAACTGTGAACTAGAGCACCTGTCTGTGTGTTCCAGATGTGCACACATTTGTCAAAAGAACCACTTGCCAGATACCTGTCATCAGGACTGAAAGCTACACTGTACACAGGTTCTTGGTGTTTTGTCAAAGTATGGATGCAAATCCCTCGGTCTACATCCCATAACCTAACAGTAGAATCAAAGGATGCACTTGCTAACATGAGGTTGGCATTTGGATTATTTGTTCCTGGTCCTGTTGGACTCCATTTGATAGCATAAATTTCTTTATTATGTGCTTGCAAATCATGAACAGAATTGTCTTGTTTCATATTCCATATCTTCAGAGTCATGTCATCAGAACAGGAGGCCAGGAGGTTGCCAGTTGGGTCCCATTTGATAGCATTTACTTCATTCGTATGTCCTTGGAATATTTTAATAGGTCTGTCTTGTCCTAATTTACAGATATGAATGCACATATCTGTACTACAAGAAGCAAAGGTGTTGTTGCTCTGCCAGTCAACATCCAATGCTGGTGCTGAATGAAACAGAAATTGTTGCTTGGCTTCTCCAGTGTGTGCATCCCAAATAATTGTAGTCTTATCTACTCCAGCACTTAGAATAAAATTTCCTTTCTTATTCCACTTCAATGCAAATATAGGGCCTTTATGCTGTCTCAAGGTGCTAGCAAGGTTCCCATTTTTAGTCCATATTCTGGCAAATCCATCATATGAGCCCGTTGCTAGAAGTGTACCTTCACTATTCCAATCGAGAGATGTGACATCCTTGTTGCTTGGAACATCTCGTCCTCCTTCTTGTATACAATGTCTAAGTACTAACTGTGTGGAGCCGCTAGTGCTATTTTCACTAAGATTCCATATTCTTGCTGTTTGAGTCTCCAGACCCCGATGCCAGATCACTAGCAGGGTTCCGGGCACAGATGAAAACTTCAGATTCGTGGCCCCGCAACACGACTGCTTTGTTAGGGATTTCAACATCCCCATCCACTTCCATCATATCAGTGTGATTATTTGCTGTAGCATGCGCTCCATTCTCCTCCCCGTTGGCTGTGTTTTCTCCATTTTTTGCAGATCCCTGCTGGTTTGTGGTGGTGGCAGCGGCAGCTGCAACTCCGGCCTGTTGCTGGGCCAGCTTATCTCTGTACGCTTGCTGTCGTGTTTGTACTACATCAGGCATCAGGCATCTATCAGGGACAGAGACTCTATTGGTCAACCGTCCAACAAGGTACCAACCTCATTGATACTAACTTCTGCCTCTACATACTGTAGACCTTTCTGAATGATAGAAATCAATGCAGCAGGTGGGACGAGGGCACCGTTTATATTGGACTGACTGATATGGCTTTCTATACCAAAGGTAAATGCTGAATGAGAAAATCCTGACTCTTGCAAGTATCTATATACCAAGAAGTTGACCTCATCACTGCTTATACTCATCTTTATTCCCACTTAAACCATGAGGTCACAACACAGGATATAACCCTGGTTTTAGCTTTTTGTTTCAACTACAACTGCTGAGGTTCTTCTAGTCTTATTCAGATGTCATCTCTTCATGATGCATATTCAACATTAAAGGCGTATGGGTCACTTCCTCCTGTACTCTTAAGGTCCAGTTTTATTTTTCATTGGCAGTGCATTGATGTGGGACGTGCAACTGAGTTTCCGGTTGTGCCAATCACAAGTTGCTGTTGCTGATGTGAATTAGAATAAAGTTGGTTGTGATTCCAATAAAAGAAACCAAGAGCTTCTTGAAGAAATGGCTGATTCTAGGGCTGGACTGGCAGCCTCGACACCACGCCCCCTCCCGGGAACGGAGGCCCGAGGAAAGTCCCTCCTGCCGCTGCCGCCACTGCTTCCAGTCACCCCAAAATAACTCCTTGGGGGGAGCAGCAACTGCTCTCTTGATGGTTTCTTTGGCTTTGCAGAAGCTTGTCAGTTTAATGAGGTCCCACTTGTCTATCTTATCTCTTATGGCCTGTGGGTTTCGGGTTTTATTCAGGAATTGGATGCCAGTTCCAATATCCATGAGGGTATGTACTTCATTTTCTAAGGTTCTTATGGTTTGAGGTTTTATATTTAGGTCACTGATCCATTTAGAGTTAATTTTTGTGTATGGGGATAGATAGGGGTTCTGTTTCAATCTTCTGCATGTGGTCAGCCAGTTTTCCCAGCATCATTTATTGAACAGGTTCTCCTCTCCCCAGTGGTAGGTGGTGGAGGCTTTGTCGAAGATGAGTTGGTTGAGAAATTGAGGTTTTGCTTCTGGAATCTCAATTCTATTCCATTGATCTATATGCCTATTCCTGTACCAATACCAAACGGGTTTGATGATTGTAGCTTTATAGTAAAATTTAAAGCCTGGTAATGTGATACCACCTGCTTTGTTTTTTTGTTTGTTTGTTTGTTTGTTTTGCTGAGGATCGTTTGGGCTATTCTTGGTCGTTTGTGTTTCCAAATAAATTCCTGTGTTGTTTTTTCTAGGTCTGAGAAGAATGTTCATGGTAATTTGATGGGTATTGCATTGAATTTGTAGATTGCCTTAAGTAAGATGGACATCTTCACAATGTTGATTCTTCCAATCCATGAACATGGGATATTTTTCCATTTGTTTGTGTCATCTTTGATTTCTTTGAGCAGTGTTTTGTAGTTTTCATTGTAAAGGTCTTTCCCATTTCTGGTAAGAAGATGCCAAGGTATTTCATTTTTTTTGTGGCTACTGTGAATGGAATTGTGCTTTTTATTTGGGTTTCTGTTTGCTTATTATTGGTGTAAAGAAATGCAATTGTCTTTTGCACATTTATTTTATATCCTGAGACTTTGCCAAAGTCCTTTATCAGTGTAAGGAGGTTTTTGATAGATTCTCTTGGGTTTTCAAGGTACGCAAACTTGTCATCTGCAAAGAGAGATAGCTTGACTTCCTCTTTTACTATTTGAATACCCCTGATTGCCTTCTCTGATTTCTCTAGCCAAGACTTCCAATACTATATTGAACAGGAGGGGTGAGAGTGGGCATCCTTGTCTTGTTCCAGTTTCAGTGCAAATGGTTCCAGTTTTGTACATTTAGGAGTATGTTGGCTGTGGGTTTCTCATAGATGGCTTTTACTATTTTGAGGTATGTTCCCCGTATACCTAGATGTTCAAGGGTTTTTATCAAGAAGCAGTGCTGGATTTTATGAAAAGCTTCTTCTGCATCTAATGATATAATCATGTGGTTTTTTATTTGAAATCTTCTGATGTATTTAATTACATTTATGGTTTTACGAATGTTGAACCAGCCTTGCATCCCAGGGATGAAGCTTACTTGGTCATGATGGATGATTTTTGAGATGTGGTGTTGAATCTGGTTTGCTAGGATCTTATTGAGAATTTTAGTATCTATGTTCATCAAAGATATTGGCCTGTAGTTCTCTTTCTTTGTTGGGTCTTTACCTGGCTTGAGTATCAATGTGATGTTGGCTTCATAAAATGATTTGGGAAGAGTTCCATATTTCTCAATCACCTGAAATACCTTCAGTAAGATTGATATAAGCTCTTCCTTAAATGTCTTGTAGAATTCTGCTGGAAAGCCATCTGCTCCAGGGCTTTTTTTGGTAGGTAGTTTTCTTATTATGTAGTCAGTTTCCTTGATTGTTATTGGTCTATTTAGGGCCTCAATTTCTTCTTGTTTCAACCTAGGCAGGTTGTGTGATGACAGAAAGTCCTCCATTTCTGAAAGGTTTTCAAGTTTGTTTCCATACAAGTGTACATAGTAGTCTCTAATGATCTTTTGTATTTCTTCAAGATCATCTTTTGTGTTTCTGATTGTGTTTATTTGGGCTTTTTCTCTCTTTTTTTTTTTTTGGTCAATCTAGCTAGGGGACTATTAATCTTGTTTATCCTTTTGAAGAACCAGCTTTTTATTTCATTCATTTTTTGTATTATCTTTTTGTCTTCTATGTCCTGGTTATGGGATTTTGTTTTGGTGATCTGGATTCCTCTGCTGAAATTAGGGCTTTTGTGGTCTTGCTTTTCCAGTGTTTTTAGGTGGCTTCTTACACTGTTAATTTGTGATGTTCCATTTCTTCATGTGCGTTTGTAGGGATATAAGTTCCCCTCTTACTACAGCTTTTATGGCATCCCAGTGATTTTGGTAAGATGTTTCTTCATTTTCATTTGCTTCCAGGTATCTTTTAATCTCTCTTTTGATTTCATCATTGACCCAGGAGTTGTTTAGCATCATGCTGTTTAGTGTCCATGTCTTTGTGGGTTTTGGGGGGACCTTGTTGGTGTTAATGTTTATTTTTATTCCACTGTGGTCCAAGAAGGTGCATGGTAAAATTTCAGTCTTTTTAAATTTGCTTATGCTTGATTTATGGCCAAGTATGTGGTCAATCTTAGAGTATTCCATGCAGTGATGAGTAGAATGTGTATTCTGTGGTCTTTGGATGGAGGGTTCTGTAGGTATCAATTAAGTTCATTTGATCAAGAGTCACATTGAGGTTTCAGATCTCATTGCTGATTTTTTGTCCTGATGATCTGTCTAAGGTTGTGAGTGGGATATTAAAGTTCCCAGCTATGATGGTATTGGAGTCAATATCTTTTTTAGTTTACCTAGGAGCTCCTTTATGAAAGTTGGTGCTCCTATGTTTGTTGCATATATGTTTAGGATGGATATTTCTTGTTGATGAATTGAACCTTTTATCATTATGTAGTGGCCTTCTGTATCTTTTTTAATTTTTGATAGCTTAAAGGGTATTTTGTCTGAGATTAAGATTGTGACTCCTCTTTTCTTTTGTGCTCCATTCGCCTGAAAATTTATTTCCCATCCTCTTACTTTGAGTCTGTGAGTGTCCTTTCTAGTGAGGTGAGTCTCTTGAAGGCAATAGATTGTTGCCTGGTGATATTTTATCCATTTTGCCATTCTATGTCTTTTCAGTGGTGCATTTAGTCCGTTCACATTCAAACTAATTATTGAAATGTGAGAGTTGATCCCTATCATAATGTTCTTACAGAGTTGTTGTTCTTCCTCTTTGTGTGTTGTCTTTATTTTGGTTTTAGAGTTGGATCATGTGTGTTTTTAATCTTTTGCCTGTACTCTTGTGAAGAACGTTGTTGTTCTTTTTTTCTGTGTTCAATACTTTCTTAAGTGTTTCCTGTAGAGGTGGTCTTGTGGCAGCGTAGGTTCTTAGTAATGGAATATCTGGGAAAGATTTCAATTCCCCCTCACTGATGCAGCTTAGCTTGGCTGGGTAGGTTATTCTCAGTTGAAATTGTTGACCTTTTAGAACCTTGAAGATAGGGCTCCAAGCTCTCCTAGCCTGGAGAGTTTCTGTAGATAAATCTGCTGCTATTCTAATTGGTTTTCCACAGTACATAGTCTGACCTTTTTCTCTTGCAGCCTTTAGGATTTTTTCTTTTATACCTACTTTGTTTAGGTGAATTATTATATGTCTGGGAGTTGGTCTTCTCATTTGTTGTCTTGCAGGGGTTCTCTGAATCTCTTGTGTTTGAATTTTTTATCCTTGATGAGATGAGGGAAGTTTTCTTGAATGATATCATGAAATGTTTGTTCCAGTGTGACCTCTGTTTCTCTCTATGCCTCAGAAAGGCCAATTACCCTTCAGTTCAGTCTCTTGAAGTGATCATTCATCTCTTGAAGGTTTTGTTCTGTCTTTTTGAGCTTCTTTTCTATGCTTTTGACAGTTTGGGTTATTTCTGTGTTTTGATCTTTGAGCTCGGAGATTCTTTCTTCTGCTTGGCTAATTCTGCTTTCCATGCTTATTAGTTTGTTATTTATTTCCATCACAGCATTCTTTACTACTGTTATTTCTGACATCAGCTCCTTCCTATTTTCCTCTTGTCTCTCCTCAATTTTTTTAATTCTCTCTATTAATGTCTTGATGTCTGGGTTTGTTGCATCTGACCAGTCATTCTGGGGGCTCTTCATTGTTTGTGTTCCGGAATCTGTTTTCTCAGTGTCTGATCTCCCAGGGGTCTGTGTGAGACCTATATTTTTCTTTTGGTTTTTCTTCATTTGTGTGGGTTTTTTCCCTTCCCTATTTTTTCCTTCCCTCCACATCACTGTCTTCTTTAATTCTGTTATTCGGGGGTAGAAGGTTTGCTTTTACTTCTGTTTGTTCAATTTCCTATTCTTTATGTATGCCCTCTTACTTTGTTCAATTCTGGAGTTGCACTGTAGGTTGGGGGTGGTCCTTTTTGAAGTTTTGAGATATACTTAGGAGGGGAGCTATGATTTAAAATCTATCTGCAGGTCCTGGTATTCGCCAACAGGTGTATGGATAATCTGAAAACCACTTCCCACTGCCTTGGAATCTGTGCAGTGGGGCTGTAGGTTTACTCCCTGAAATAAAATGTACTTAGCAGAGGGAAGAGAATGGAGCAGACAGTGGGGGGATGAGGGGGGTGGAGAGAGAGAGGAGTAAGGGGGAAAACAGATGAGTGTACCTACAAATGGAGAGAGAGAACTAAACTGAAACAGATAAAAACAAGAGAATGGCTACAGACTAACCAACTCCCATACAAAAAAAAATAAAACATACAATGATGCTAACATAGAAGCTAACCAACCACCTTATTGGTGTGCTGTTTCTCTATACAAAGATATGGTTTACAGAGAGGAGAAAAGAGAAGAAAAGAAAGAGGAAAAGGGGGGAAAAGGAACAAAACAGTAGGAATAGAATCAAATCATTAAACTAACAGAACCAATCGAGCACACTCTGAGACTTTCCGTTTAAGTCCAATGTCCTTTCAGCTCTGATTTCTAGCTGTCTTATCTAGCTGGTAAATTAATTCATAGTTAGGATCAGTTGCCCCTGGCCTGCTGTGAAGGACAGTTCAGATCACCATCAGTTCACTCAACTCTGGCCTGTGTCTGTTTTTCAAGCTTTTTTCCGTTTCGGTGTTGTTACCTTGAATCGCCAGCAGGTGCTGTTATCTAAGCTGCTCACCCCAGAGGCATGGAGCTGGATAGGAGTTGGGCAGAGGCTGAGATGGGAGCTTGCCTCAGGGCACACGGGAGGAGACCCACAGCTGGCAGGATGTCATGTCACGGTGGCAACAGAGATGGCAGCGATCCCAGCAGATCTTGCCTGCAGGGGCTTCAAGGACTGAAGTCGTGGATCACCTCAGGCACAGGTGGTGTGAAGCGTTATGGCTGCTATGGAGGTCGAGGCGGTGCCAGCAGCTGCTGTGTCTGTGGCTGCAGTGGCTGTCCAGATGCTGCAATGCCCCAGTGGTGGCCACGGCTGAGCTCTGTGTGGAAAGAAGGCTGCTGATTATGGGATCTGCAGCCTCTGGGGAGAGAGCCAGAGACCCTCTGTATTCTCCTTTGCAGAGGGTTTCATAGACCAGACTGCCCCATTGCCATCTTGCCGGAAGTCCAAGATTAATTTTTATAATTGTTGGTCTTTTTAGTGTTAGTAAGCAAGTAACTTGGTTGAACTTGAATTGAAATCATGGATTTTTGTATGATAGTTGCATCTGCTTAATTTTATATTTTTCAATTTCATATTTCTAGGCTACTTTGAATATATATAGTTCAGGAGTCATTCATAGATTGGATTGAACTAAGAAATAAAATTTGAAACTCTCTTTCTCTAGTCTCTCATTTCCAGGATTCTCTCATCATGTTCAGCAGTTCTGGTTACATTAAACTCTGTCCTCAGATACATTATGCTAGAAATTCTGTTGATTTTATTCATGTGTTTTAATTTTCTTGAAGAGTGCCAGCTATGAGCATCATTCAAAATAAAAACCATATTGAAAATACTCATCTTGGGTATTTGTTAAAAAAAATTTAAGTCAAATTAAATTTAACAGAGTTTAATTGAATAAAGTTGATTCATAAATCATCTTCAGCCTTCTGAAACAGAGTAGGCTCAGAGACTCTAACACAGCCATGCCGGGAAGAAATTTTATGAACAGAGAAAGAAACATAATGTACAGAAAATAGAAGTGAGGTACAGAAACAGCTGGATTGGTTACAGCTCAGCATTTGCCTTGCTAAAACCAGTTTGAATAGTTGACTACACTTGATGGGCCATAACTTGAATTATAGTCTGTGTTTATACATCTAGTTTGGTTACCATGAAAGATTACAGAGAAAATTCTAGGTTGAACCCAACATATGCAAGGAGATATCTTTGGGCTAAACTTAACTTAACAATTTCCCACTTATGGTCATCCTCTCAATTTTGAGAGATAGACCAAAAGCTAGGCATTGATGTCACTTTGTCACCAATATAAAGATACTTATTTAGTTTCAAATCCTACTAGGAAAGAGCAGAACAATGGGTTTTATAAAGTATAAAAAAAGAATTTCAGGCAATTATTTTGTAATGATTGGTTAGAGGGGACATCCTTGTGTGTGAATATCTTGTTTACAGGAGAAAAACAAAACCTTGTCTGTTTTAGGACCTATCTTCATTCTTAAAGTTTCAGTTTGCTTCCATATGACCCTGCAATCCCCCTACTGGGAATATACCTGAAAGAACTTAGGTCACTCTATGAAAAAGATACTTTCACATGTATGTTTATTGCAGCATTGTTCACAATAGCAAGAACATGGAACCAACCGTGCTGCCCATCAAAAGAGGACTGGATAAAAAAATGAAGTATGTATACACAATGGAATACTACACAGCCATAAAGAAGAACAAGATCATGAACTTCACAGCAACCTGGTTGGAATTAGAGTCTATAATGCTGAGTGATCTCTCACAGAAACAAAGAGCTGAGTATCACGTATTCTCACTCATAAGTGGACCTTGAACACCTACTGTATTACTATAAGAAAGGGATTGAAAGTGACTGGAAACTGCAGGGAGGGGGTTGGAGTGCGGGGAGACGGGATTGACAGTAGTCAATATCTGCCTGGGGAAGGGGAGGCCACACCTCATTGATAAGGGTACCTGCATGGTGAATACTTGTATACCTGACCCTGAATTGTACCCCACAATTTTAAATAAAAATTAAAAGGGGAAAAAACATAAATTCAATACATAACGTTTGACTGTGTATAGACTATAAAGAGAACATGTATGTTAAAATTGTCTAGGTTCAATATGTCCTAATTGTCTAGGTTCACTGAGATGAATCCTGATAAAGCTCAAGTATGTATATGCTAAAAAAAATAGTTTCAGTTTGATTATGCTACATTTAGTATAAGTGACTCCATTTTGGTTAATTTTGGTTTGTTGGAATCTAGTAGATGAGCTCACACCAAAGCAATAGCCTCCCATAATTTTGTTGAAAAATTACCCCTTTTGATCAGATTCTCATTTATGCAAGAGTGTGACCAAAACCCAGGGCCTTAATTCCATTCTCGGTTACCATCAATTTGTGTTTCTGATTTCAAAATGTCATTTACAGGTTACAGTGTCATCATGGTCACACATTTCTTTGAGTTTTTATCATTCCAGTTGAAGAGAGACTGTTCAGATGGCTGCATGAAAACATTTAAAAGTTTTGAGAGGGTATGGTGCACCAGACACACTACTATTATCACTATCAGAAGGACAGCACCAAGAGTTTGGAGTATGCTTTTTAGCTAGTAGTGTCTTCATGTAGGAAACTGAGTAAAATCAAGTAGATCCAAAAAATGAGCTAAACAAAGAATCCACTTACTTTAACTAAACCACCTATTTATTAACCCTCTACAACTGAATCTCTGTAATACTTGATGTATTTGTTCATATGCAACTAGAATTGTCAGCAACTGCACAGATACTTTTCTGTTTAGCTAGTAAGTAATCTAGAGCAATTCTATTATTTAGCATAACATTTGCCAGGTAGTTTAAAGTCTGTTATGAAACCATAGGCTTTGCAGTAGGATTGGCTAGAGACCCCATTATGAGGGATCAATCTTTAAACAACGTATCATTTACTCCAAACCATGAAAAAGAGACATAAAAAATAACACATATCTGAAAGAGTGCAGACTTCTTGGCAATGTTTTCTTCAACCTATGATGTAGGTGAAAGGGTTGACCAATGTTCTGGTTTTGACTGATTATGAAGCAGCAAAAATATCATTAAAATTTCCCACTTACATTGGCCATTCATCTTCCATCTTTCAAGATGTCCATGCATAAAGATGACTGTGAAATCCTCTCCAAATAAAAATATACACTAAAAATGCACATAAGAGAAAACTCATTTTCAGTCATTTTGTGCATAGAAGCATAAGCAAGGAAAAATTGAGAGATAAGAGTCTCATGATAGCAGAAGTCTTGATCCATGATTTGAGAAAAAGCTGTCCATGCTCAGGATGCTGTCTGCTTCTGAGGAAGAACTTCTGTGGCCAGCTTTACCTTAGAGTCTCCAGTGTTGTGAGTTTATAAACCCAATGTTTACATTTTTGCTGAAGTGTGAATGGCAAACTCTGTCTTTCTCTGATGAGGTTCTCAAAAGACCCAATCTTCAGGTTCTAACTTTTGGAGGGTTTGATTGTTCTAAGTCAGTGGAACATAGAAAGCTTTCTTCACTGGTGAAGATATACTTTGGCATAATGCATTACGGCTTACAGCATTTAGTCATTTGAAAGTTTAATAGTAGAAGGTATATGAAGTTTTATTGTTAGGTGCTTAGGCTTTTCCATGACTATCTCACAAGGGGTCAACTTGTGGATCTAATTCTCATCAACCTGAAACATCTTTTACCAAGA
>NW_007168492.1:0-408 GCF_000164805.1 Carlito syrichta
GCGCTGGCAGCGGCGGCTTGTTTAAACAAGGAGGCTCTAAAGCTTACCCTTCAACAGCCGGTTATGGTCTACTCCCCCCACAGACTCCAGGACCTCTTAAGTCATAAGTCATTATCCTTATTAAGCCCTTCTAGGGTCCAGGAGTTCCACCTTTTATTCATAGAACACCCCCAAGTGTCTCTTTGCTCATCGCTGCTTTTAAACCCAGCTACTCTCCTTCCCTCTGCTAGCTCCTCAGTTTTGCCTGAACTTTCCTGTGTGGAGCTTGTAGAGGCCCTTAGCCCCCCTTGCATGGGACTCTCTGACCAACCTCTGTCTAACCCTGATCTCACATTCTTCATAGATGGGAGCTCAACTAGGGGGCCGGACGGAGGCCACAGGGCAGCCTATGCAGTGGTCTCTCCTCCC
>NW_007168493.1:0-1195 GCF_000164805.1 Carlito syrichta
TATTGCTCAGGTTCTGGAGATGTTGTCTTTTTTTATGCACATAATTTTTTTGTTTTTAATTTCTAACAGGATAAAATGAGCGATCAAGCACTTGAGGCTCTGTCAGCTTCCCTGGGCACCCGGAAGCCAGATCCCGAAGTTGACCTCAACTCTCTTAAGGAAGTTGATGAGGTACTGACCTTAATAGTTGATTTATGAAGCATGTTAGTCTGCAGGTTACAAAACTGAATGTGTTCCATGTGTTTAGAATTCTTGCACAGCTTTTCTTTTATTGGAGATTAAGAAAGAACTTGTTTTCATTTCACGTTACTTTCAGGGTCTGATAAAGTTAGATACTACAGCGGGGTCATTCGCAACCTGGAGGAATAGTTGAGTGTTTGTCTTGTGAAACATTTAGAGTCCAAATAAATGCTAATCTCCTTTGCCAAAGTTTAAATGACATCTGACAAAACAAGATAACAAGAACAGAGGCTTGGTGGGAAATAGTGAGGTTTGCCTGCTCCCATGGATAGGGGAAATTTGTAATTTACATTTTCAGAAGTGTTCTGTGTGCTTCTTTTTATAAAGAAAAAGGAAGATGGCCATAAGGGGTGAGAAGAGCCTTCTTTGAAAACTGTGGGGAAAGAGACCAGAAATTTTGGCTCAAATGAGCATAAAATCAAGCAACTGAAGCTCTGCACATTTGGAGAATGATGCTGATGAGTGTTTATCCCACCACACACCAAGATCCTAACAAGCCTTCTGAGCCAAAGTAAACTTGTGTCTGATGTAGGAGAGCTTTAATAATACTTTATAATTTTTGTGGAAATTTTCAACTTGGTCCTCTGGAAGGAGAGGGTCACTTGTTCTGAGGAGGCAGTGTCCTTGGGGAGGCAGAAAGGCAACCGGGGTCCCTAGGTGCCCCACTCCCATCAGCTCAAGGGAAGGTAGCTGACAAGTGTCGCTGTCACAATGCCACCGCTTCTGTCACTTCCTGTTCCAAGTCAATCAGGAAAATGGAATCTCCCTGATGCCCGGCAACTCTCCTGGAGTCTGGGACTGGTCTGGTCCAAGATGGGCCAATTTCTATCTTCGACTTTCTTGGAGAGTTCACCGGCCACAGTGTGGCATGATAAGTTTTGTGCTGCTGAGCTACAGGGATCGGGAGAAACAGTCCCAATCTTCCAGGACCAAGTAACGTATCGGGAAGGAAGGA
>NW_007168494.1:0-753 GCF_000164805.1 Carlito syrichta
TTCTAGACATGATTATTGTTTTATCCCTGTATTAATCATAAATTGGTAAATGTAATATCATACAAGTTATATAATCAATATACATATGTATGAGGGTTGACAAAATATTAGGCTCTGGTTATGTTTAACAAGGTTTTTACTTTGAGTCATTAATTAAGTTTTAGTGCTATAGTTTAGTGTTTTATAGCTACTTTGAAGATTGTTTTAAGTTCATAAGTTTAAGTTCACACAATGATAAAATTGGTGACTCAGAGATAATAATAATTGCTCCAGTGCCTATCTTAAGACAAAGATGTTTTCCAGGAGGTTGCCAAGCATAAGGGAAAATAGCCAAATCACCATTATCCTAAACTTAAAAGCTCATTAGCAAATATGCAACCATAATAATTTTAGTTGTGTTAGTTTTATTTCATTATGTTTAGTTCACTTTATATGTTTATTCAGAGTAAAGATTAGTGTATGTATTTTCACAGTAAGTGACTTTCATAGTTATTCTTTAAATGCTAGCCACTGTTGTTTGGTCAAGTTAATGGGCTTCATATTCCTACTATCACTATGTACAATCTATAGTTTTGTATTAGTGATTTTAAGGCTTTTTTAATTGGACAAGTGATGTGGAACCGAAGTCAAAGTAAACCTTGTATGCATTATGTTTAGTTTAAGTGAAACTCCTTTTACACTTATCTCAAGACTCATTAACTGAAAGTAGATAGTGTTTTTGGCTTATTCATTTCTTCTAAAGACCGCTAGATG
>NW_007168495.1:0-763 GCF_000164805.1 Carlito syrichta
AAAAGCCAGAATAAAAAGGAGCCAGCTTAATTTCACTTACCAGTAATTAAGCAGCACAGTGAATGTGGATTGAGCTTGTCACAATCTATATGGCTTGAGGAATGAGGGATCATTCAGGATGAAGACCAACTGGAAGATGGAAGCAGAACCCTTCAATCAGATCCAATAATGCACCTTCTGCTTTTAGCACTTACAAAACAAATGTGTCAAGCAAAATATTTGTCTTTAGCAGCTAGACTGCTGTTTGGGCTAATTGATGTGAAGAACCTTTCACAGGAAAGCTAGATTTAAGATCAGTGTTTATTTTTGCTGGGCAGGTAACTCACCATAGTTTAAGAGGCAGTATAACAGAGTGATTTTAGTGGTGGATTCTGGAACCAGATTATGTTACTTTTTCATTGTATAATCTTGGACAAGATATTCAGTCTCCATATGCCTCAATGAACTCATCTTTAATTAGGAGATATAGCCAGGCTTGGTGGTTCAGCCTGTAATCCCAGCACTTTGGTAGGCCAAGGTGAGTGGATTGCCTAAGCTTGTGGGTTCGAGATCTGCCCGGACAACTTGGCGAGACTCATCTCTACAATAAATAAAAAATTAGCCGGGCATGGTAGTGCGCTCCTGTGGTTCCGGCTACTTAGAAGGCTGAGGCGGAAGGTTCACCTGAGCCCAGCAGGTCAACGCTGGGGTGGCCGTGAGCATGCCACTGCATTCCAGCCTGGGCAACAGAGTGAGACTCCAACTCAAAAAGAAAAAAAAATTA
>NW_007168496.1:0-2172 GCF_000164805.1 Carlito syrichta
CAATAAATCAAAAACTCAGCTGGGCGTGGTGGCACATGCCTGTAATTCCAGCTACTCGGAAGGCTGAGGCCGGAAGGATCGCGGAGCCCAGCAGGTGGAGGCTGCGGTGGCTGGGAGCAGCCACTGCACTCCAGTCTGGGCAACCGAGGGAGACTCCAACTCAAAAAAAAAAAAAAAAAAATAATGCTGACTCTCTAAACCTTCCCATTCTAATAATTATGAAGAGGGGCCATAGGTAAAATCACTATTTTTCTGTCTTCATAAAAACACTGCCACTGGCATACTACCATATTAAATGAGTAATGCAGTGATCTGTGAAACATTTTCTCATTCCCTCCCTATGCTGGACTAGCTGAAGAAAATCTTTGTTTGGGACTTACTTTGGAAGACACTAAGAGTGTCATAAATCCTTTGCACATTTTGTTATTTATTCCAAATGGGAACAGAATTATGTATAAATATTGGAACACTTTATTATCTGAAGAATTATTGTTATCAAGAAGGCATTTTGTCAAATGGTGATAAATGTTTATTTATCCTCATATTATAAAAAATGCCCATAAATATGACCATTTTAATAATTGTCAATACATTTCCATAATATACTTTATATATGCCCTAGGATGAAATCACTGATTTTTTTTAAATCTAAAAAATAAGAGAAGAAAGAAGGAATTTATTTCCAATGTTTTGCTTTTCTAGTGAAAAAGGTAAGCCAATGTTCTAATACTGATAGATGAGAGAACACTGTGATGTTGAGAAATTCCTGGAAGATTCTTTTGTGATGCCTTTTATATAGCTATTAAAATTCTGTGAAGTGTAGCATTTATTTTACAATTGTCACGACTGAAAAAAAAGTGGTAAGGAGAATTTAGTGTACTCTAGAGTCTCAAGTTGTTTTTGCCTACAATTATAGCCTAGAATCCCTGATCTTGTGGAAAGAAACCTTTCAGCAAATTATTTTTCAGGAATATCAGAATTGCAGATTTGAGGTTTAGAGGCCATTATGGCTAAGTCTTACTCATATTATTTACCTGTCAAAAATGCCTATCAACCCAGAGATATTTAATATTATTTAAGCATCCAGGAAATGGAATTCAACTTGGTACTTACTTTGGAGCATAGTTGCATACCAAGTATACTGCTCGTCTCCATACGGATCCCCAAACATTCATGTTTTGGCAGGTATGAATTGCACATCCTATCCGATTGGAAGTGGCCCAAACCATCTGTGAAAATAAACCAAAACACTATTATTGAAGTCAGAGCTAAGACAATCCATGTTCACCAAAATATTAACAGCATTTTATTTTTAGAAAGTATGAAACAAAAATTAACAAGGCAATTGAAATAACCTGTGTATAATGTGTGCACATGGGACCAAAACATCTCATAGGACATCTGGGGTTGCAATCCTGAGGATATGGAAAAGCATAGTCTTTCACTTCATCATACCATGGCTTGACTAACTGAAGAATAGAACGATATCTAGATAGCAAGAAAAAAAAAAACAACGGGGTTTAGAGTAGTGGTCATATATAGGGAAGTCATTTTATACTGTAAATTAATTGTTCCTTTAGGAGATTATTCATGATGCTCTAAGAGCATATCCATCCCTCGCAATCATATCACAACCCAGTGGATTCCTCTATTCCTCCAAGTAGGACCAAGCATGAAAATGCCCATGGCGGGATCAAATGATTCTGTATTTGTCTAATTATGTATCTAGACATTTTTTTTAAAAAAAGAAAATGCACATATTTCAGAAATCATCACTGTCTTATTTAATCCATGTCAAAAATTTCTTCCACCAGTAATGTCAAAATAATCCAGAATTACACATACAAAAGTAGTCACAACACAAGAACTCAGTGCATTTTTTTTCCTAATGACTCTAATTTTATTAGTACATCTGATCTTCCACCCTATTCAAGAGAGAATGTGTCTTGCAATACTGGATAATGACACTGCACAAGTGGTAGAAAAATGATCTTATCAATGGAAACAACTTTTCCCATAGTTCCATATACCTGCATGTCTGTGTGTATATACACATATACGTAAATGCATACATTCTGAATTTTATTTATTTACTTATATGCAGGTATATACAACTATGGGAAAGTTATATGCACGCACACACACACACACACACACACACACACACACACA
>NW_007168497.1:0-1271 GCF_000164805.1 Carlito syrichta
TGCCAGGACCATTTTTCTATAACGCACCTCTGACCCTGCTCTAAAACCTTCACAGTCTCCCTAATTGCTTTTAAGGAATTCTCAATCTATTCCCAAACATCTCAAAAACATGGCTAAAGTATAATGGCTTTTCTCTCCTGGTAATTTTGTTCATGCCTTTCTTTGCCTGGTGTAACAGCCAACCCTGCCCCTTCCTGGACATTTGTCTCAAATACTCCTCCTACAAGGAGCCTTTCATGATTTGCCAACTAGCGATTATCACTTCCTTCTTTGACTCCTCCACGGTATTCGTCCATAGCTCTTTTATTACATCAATCTTATGCAGCAGTGTATTATACTGAATTATATGCTTAGTGGTTTTCCCCCCATTTGTTTTGTTTTTACTGCATTGTTTATACTTTAAAGACAAAGATTTTTGTTGTTTTTGGATCCCCTTCTCTCATGGAGAAAACTCAAAGTTTCTAAATTAATTTATTCAATTGACTTGAATTCAGAGAGTATCTTACAAATTTTACTCTATGTGTGGGTCTTGCAATTTCATTCTTTTGGAGATAATTCTTATTCTAAGAAACTAGTGTGGTTTGTGGTTTAGAGTCATGGTTTAAGCTGCCCTTAGGAAGAATAAAAAACAGCTGGTGTCCAAGGAGCTCTGGAAATTAGTCAGTGAACTAATTGTAGAACAGAAGTCAAAAGCAAAGATGTTTCACTTGCACATTTTAAGGTCTATCTATATTATTTCTGTGAAGATACTGTTTTAAAAAATATTTAATTTTGTGCTCTCTACTAAAATCATGGATAATATATCCAAGGAAAATATTACAGAACCCTGATATGAATGTCAACATTCTGGTGTCCATATTGTTTCTGCTTTACTTAGTCAAGTGTATGCTATCTAATATAACAAAGAAGTTGATGAAGATAAAATTTATTTTAAGATGTTTTTCAAGTGAAAAAAACTCTTATTTCAGGTATATGGAATAAAATATTATTACAAATAAGAAAGCTCTTATTAAAATACTAATAATATTAAAATTGATGCTACTGATAAATATATGACAATTCACAGGAATTTCAACTAAGTTCAACAAATAATGGTTGGTAACTGTCTATACCCCATACATTTCCCAAGAAATAAAAATGAGCAGGCCAAGCACAGTGACTCATGCCTGTAGTACCAGCACTTTGAGAGGCCAAGGCAGGAGAACTGCTTGAGCCCAGGGGTTTGAGACCAGCCTAGGCAACATAGCAAGCCACTGTCTCTACAAAAAAAA
>NW_007168498.1:0-8217 GCF_000164805.1 Carlito syrichta
TTTTCAAAGATGACCCCAGATTTGCAATATGCGTATTTGGGTGAGAGACTGATACTTCCAATATAGCTAAGAAGCAAAGACATGCATGCTATTTAGTCCATGAGTTCAAAGTTTAATATCTGGCAATGAGGAAAAGCATGGGAAACCTGAAAAAAATCTGCCTCGAAGGCTGTTAGATGAGCAAGTTTTGGCATGGAGATAACAAATGGAAATGCAGAGTTTGGAAGCAATCACTCTAGGAAATGTATAGCATGAGATCAAGGATGACATAATGTATTAAATCAATATTTAAGGGTGAGAAACTTAAGAAGGAATTGTGAGAGATTTAGAATGACATATCAGGAAAGCTTAGAATTTCCACCGTGTCAAATACAACAGAACAGTCCAATAGAAAGAGATGTGAAAATTAGTCATTGAATTCGAAAATGGCAGGATCATATATGACCATATTAAAAAATATTTTGCTAGAGTTATTAAGGGTAAGAATTGTTTCTAGTTGGTTGAATAGGGAATGAGAAATTAGAGAAAAAAGCATAAAATAATATTTTGAAAATTTTCCTATGACGATTAGGAGAAAGAGATTGAAGTACAGTTGTCAGAACAGGAGTATTCAGAGACTTTTTGTTTGTTCTGGACTGGACTAAGCCATGTGTCAGCAAAGATAGGCAATAGAAAGATTGTTCTACAACACTGGAGAATACATAAAGGAGTTTTTATTTCTTTTTGTTTTGTTCTTATGATGAATGTAGGTTCCAGAAATCTCAATGGAATGGGTTTGATGGGGAAGCAAGTTGGAGGAATTGCCGAAGCTGTGTGGGGCTCTGTCCAGACAAGTGTCTAGAGGTGTTTGCACAATAAAAGGACTAGTTTTACACGCGGTGAACAAGGACAGTACAGATGAGAGACATAATTAGAAGTGCCTGCTCTTTCAAATTGTAACTTAAAGCCCAGTCATTTTGATGCCACCGATGATCTAGGGTACTAGTCATCAACACAGAATAGTTGTGAAGACTAATAAAAAGAACCAGTGGTGACCTTAGTTATTAAGTAGTGACAAACATAGTCAATGGGAACACTGGTCGGATTCGTTTTGGCTTCATGAAACATAACTAATCGCTGAGTCGATCAGTACCGCAAACAAACACAAGGGCTTGTGTTGATCCTTGGCAACTCCTTGCCTTGCTGTCTCCTGATTCTGCCCCAACCTTTAACTGAGTGAGCTGGTACTGAAAAAGCACTAGTAAAACCTTTTGTATGAGGAAAACATAGGAAGATTCAGTGTAAGCACATCAAAAGCTCCATTTGGCATTCAAATGGACATTTGACATTTTCATGAGCTCTTTCTCTTCAGAAGTTAAAGATGTATATTAATGAGAAAGCCTATTCATGCTTGTTTGACTGTTTCTTTTGTTGTGATTTAAAATTGATAAACACTAAATAAGAGGAAGTTACCTGTTTTGTATTTTTTTTTAAATAAAAACTCTATGTGGTACATTTGAGAAAAAAATAGAGCAATTTATTTTTTAAATGTGGTTAAAATGCAAATTGAAGAAATATAAAATCTATAGCTTAACTGTTTCAGTTTAACAACTTGCAAGAATAATTGTAGCTTAATTGCTTAACTATGAAATGACATGGACAGACTTATAGCTATGTTGTCAATAAGGAAGTTTCACCAAGTGAGGTCAAATAGCTTCATTCAAGTTAGGTTGTAAATTTTACATATAGTTAGAACCATGTGAAAACTTTTTGAAGTCTTACAAATTAAATTTTTTTTTGTATTTAGTCCTATGTAATGAAAATAAATTCTAAATGATAAAATAAAGACAAGAAAATTGAATGGCATTCTGATTTTCCTATCATGACCACATGAATGTTTTGTTTTGTTTTTTCCTTCCAATGTCAAATATCAAATTCTTTCAAAAGACACTTTAGGATTACCTTTTTCTAATGCCTCAGGCCTGTAATTACAAGATTATCCAACATGGATTAAAGACTTTCCCTATACATCATATCATCACACTCTAGGCAGGTGTTTCAGCACCAAGCCAATCTTTGTCCTCAAGGAGGCTTTCTCTTTTCTACTTTCCTTTCATAATGCCAAAGTTGTACTGAAGAGTAGAGCAGATACTAAGAAAATTACTTCTTTTCTCTTCAGCCAACAGATCAGTGCACTCACGTTCTTACCTGAGATCATACCCTAGACAGTTCTGAGGTCCCACAGTAGCCACAGGGCAGACTTGCAGAGATAACTATTATTCATATTGCAATCTGCACTCTGTCTTTAATAACTGTGGTTTATTACTAGTCATTTTTCAGGTACCAGCCTTGGGCTACATTTTATTCTATTTTACTTAGTGCGTGGTGAGATGTGTTAAGAGTTTCAAAAATAAACAAGAGACACACTTTTTCATCCAGTTGCTGATGGACTAGCTCAGGATACACCTATATGGTAATTAACACAGGAGAATGAAGAGATGTGTGGAGATTGACGGGATGAGGAAGCAAAGAGTATGAAAAAAATAACCAAGCAAGATTAATGTAAGTACATCAAAAACTTCATTTAACACTCAAGGTGACATTTCATGTTCTCTTTTATACATTGTCATATGGACATTGTAAACCTCTACCTGGTAGATTGGAACATTGGGATTATTTTTCTTTTTTTTTTTTTTTGAGTTGGAGTCTCACTCTGTCACCCAGACTGGAGTGCAGTGGCCGCTCCCGGCCACCGCAGCCTCAACCTGCTGGGCTCCGGCGATCCTTCCGCCTCAGCCTTCCAAGTGGCCGGCATTACAGGCAAGCGCTACCACGCCCGGCTGATTTTTTGATTTATTGTAGAGATGAGGTCTTGCTGCCCAGGCGGGTCTCGAACCCGCGGGCTCAGGCAATCCACTCACCTCAGCCTCCCAAAGGCACGGGATTACAGGCTGAGCCACCGAGCCCGGCTGGGATTATTTTTCATACCTGAAGGCCACTGGACTCAGAGTAAGTGTTAAATATTTGTAGAAGAATTAAAAATTATTATTACATAAATAGATTCATACATCAATTTATCTTTTTGAGTGATGAAATCTTTAGGAGAAGACCAATTTTTTTTTAAAAGTGAATATTTGTAATATTAGTATTCGGTACATAAAAGATCCAGGAAGAATGTTCATTAAATAAGTGAATGACCAGAGCACTCTCCCCTCAACTCTGTTTCTACACTATGGTTGTGTTAGGTAGCCCCACCTGAGTCTAAGGGGCAGAGATCTAGTAGAATGGGAAAAGCATCAATTTAGTCCTATTACAGGCTTAGGACTCACTTTATCTTGGGCAGCACCTTCTCCTTCAGCACTGCTTTCTCTCCTATCAGAAGATTATATGGTGTGATAATTCTTGTTATGTTAATTCCTATAATGATGGTTCTATGAAGTGAGTATTGTTAATCCCAATTGGTAGGTAAGAAAACCATATTTTGCATATTATGAAAGATCTTGTAAAGAAGAAATTTAAGCTCTTGTGATTCAGTTTTCTTATTTATAGAAGGGGAATCATACGTCACCATCATTAAGGGTTGTAATGTGAATCAAAAATTACTTGCACAGAGTGCCTAAAAATTACAGATACATTTTTGGTGCTCACGAACAGGTGGAGGTGATGAGGATGGTAGCCAGGGCTGGCTGGCAAGTGGCAACCTGTAGAGTATGACTAGCTATAGAATGTTTAAATAGTGTAGTAGACGAAGAACTGAGAGTATTGGTTGGTACAGGAGTAAAGAGATTTTGGAAGTCATGAAAAGACTTTTTGAGTCAAGAGAGCTTCCTCAGTAGCATCTGCTAAGAAAAACTGTGTGGAATTTCTATGGTCTTGTAAGGAAACCTATAGTGTATCTCCATTTTTGGAGTTATTAGCAAAAGCATGGAACCAACCATGCTAAAAATAAAAAATGGACAGGATAAAAGAATGTGGTACATAAACACAATGTGATGTTATGCAGTCATAAAGAAGGACTTTGCAGCAACTTAGATGGATTTACTGCAGCAACTTAGATGGATTTATCATACTCACCAATCTACCACAGAAACAAAGAACTGAGTACCACATATTCTCACTCATAAGTGAACCCTGAACATTTACCATAATACCATAAGGAAAGGATTGGCAGTAGCGGGATATTGCCGGGGGGAGGGGCATGACATCTAAAAGGATACCTGATCTCAAACCAGGCAAATGAGGACCAAAGGGAGGCCTAGACTTTAACTGCACAAGGCCAACTAATATACCTAATCCTGAATTGTACACCAAATCTTTAAGATAAAATATAAATAAATAAATAAATTTTGGAGTTACTAAAGGATGCTTTGCAAAGAGGTGACGTGATAAGGCTATTTTTGTTCGAAATTCCCTCTGAGCCAGTGCGAGAATGGGATCAAGAACTTGTAGAGAAACAAGAATGGTCTAAATAAACGTAGTAGAATTCATTATGAAGATTGAATAGATTTCTAGGAAGCAGGGTTGACAGGCTTTAAAGTTTCTTAGAATATGGAGTGAGAACGAATTGTCAAAGATGATCCACACATTTCCAGCTCAGGAACAGAAGTGTGTAAGCGCTTGAATCTAGTTTAAAACGCAATTATAATTACTTCGGTTTTGGACATGTTGAGTTTGAGGTGCCACAAGCTGTTTGGATAAAGACCACCTCACTGACTTCCTCATCCTCCCAGTCCACCTCTTCCACCAGCATTCCTGGTCTCCCCAAAATTTGTCTCCCCAAAATTCATGTCTACCGAAAACTTGTGAATGAGATTCTGTTTGGTAACAGCCTCTTTGCAGATGTAATCAAGTTAAGATGCTGTCAATACCGGATTTAGTTGAGTCCTAAATCCAATGACCGTCTCCTTAAAGGAAATTTGAAGACAGAGACATCGAAGAAATGAACACACACCGGAAACAAGGTGCGTGAAGATCGAGGCAGAAATTGGAGTGACGTTAAAGCCAACGCATGTCTGGAGTCCCTAGAAGCTGCAGGAAGCAATCAATAAGTATTCTCCCTTAGAGACTTCGAAGGGAGTATGGCTCTGCCACCACCTTTATTTAAGATTTCTGGCCTCCAGGATTGTGAGAGAATAAATTGCAGTTTTTTGTCACCCCAATTCTCTGCACTGCCGTAGAGGGAATTTCTAAGAAGAACAATCTCCAGGACTGTGAGAGAATAGTTGCAGTTGTTTCTAGTGTATGGTAATTTGTTGCAGCAGCTCTGAGTATAAAAGAGACTCTTTCGCCGGGCTCGGTGGCTCAGCCTGTCATCCCGCGCCTTTGGGAGGCTGAGGTGAGTGGATGGCCTGAGCCGGCGGGTTCGAGACCCGCCTGGGCAGCGAGACCTCATCTCTACAATCAATCAAAAAGTCAGCCGGGCGTGGTAGCGCATGCCTGTAATGCCGGCCACTTGGAAGGCTGAGGCGGAAGGATCGCCGGAGCCCCGCAGGTTGAGGCTGCGGTGGCCGGGAGCGGCCACTGCACTCCAGTCTGGGTGACAGAGTGAGACGCCAACTCAAAAAAAAAAAAAATAGAAAAATAATCCCAATGTTCCAATCTACCAGGTAGAGGTTTACAATGTCCATATGACAATGTATAAAAGAGAACATGAAAATGTCACCTTGAGTGTTAAATGAAGTTTTTGATGTACTTACATTAAATCTTGCTTGGTTATTTTTTTCATACTCTTTGCTTCCTCATCCCGTCAATCTCCACACATCTCTTCATTCTCCTGTGTTAATTACCATATAGGTGTATCCTGAGCTAGTCCATCAGCAACTGGATGAAAAAGTGTGTCTCTTGTTTATTTTTGAAACTCTTAACACATCTCACCACGCACTAAGTAAAATAGAATAAAATGTAGCCCAAGGCTGGTACCTGAAAAATGACTAGTAATAAACCACAGTTATTAAAGACAGAGTGCAGATTGCAATATGAATAATAGTTATCTCTGCAAGTCTGCCCTGTGGCTACTGTGGGACCTCAGAACTGTCTAGGGTATGATCTCAGGTAAGAACGTGAGTGCACTGATCTGTTGGCTGAAGAGAAAAGAAGTAATTTTCTTAGTATCTGCTCTACTCTTCAGTACAACTTTGGCATTATGAAAGGAAAGTAGAAAAGAGAAAGCCTCCTTGAGGACAAAGATTGGCTTGGTGCTGAAACACCTGCCTAGAGTGTGATGATATGATGTATAGGGAAAGTCTTTAATCCATGTTGGATAATCTTGTAATTACAGGCCTGAGGCATTAGAAAAAGGTAATCCTAAAGTGTCTTTTGAAAGAATTTGATATTTGACATTGGAAGGAAAAAACAAAACAAAACATTCATGTGGTCATGATAGGAAAATCAGAATGCCATTCAATTTTCTTGTCTTTATTTTATCATTTAGAATTTATTTTCATTACATAGGACTAAATACAAAAAAAAATTTAATTTGTAAGACTTCAAAAAGTTTTCACATGGTTCTAACTATATGTAAAATTTACAACCTAACTTGAATGAAGCTATTTGACCTCACTTGGTGAAACTTCCTTATTGACAACATAGCTATAAGTCTGTCCATGTCATTTCATAGTTAAGCAATTAAGCTACAATTATTCTTGCAAGTTGTTAAACTGAAACAGTTAAGCTATAGATTTTATATTTCTTCAATTTGCATTTTAACCACATTTAAAAAATAAATTGCTCTATTTTTTTCTCAAATGTACCACATAGAGTTTTTATTTAAAAAAAAATACAAAACAGGTAACTTCCTCTTATTTAGTGTTTATCAATTTTAAATCACAACAAAAGAAACAGTCAAACAAGCATGAATAGGCTTTCTCATTAATATACATCTTTAACTTCTGAAGAGAAAGAGCTCATGAAAATGTCAAATGTCCATTTGTATGCCAAATGGAGCTTTTGATGTGCTTACACTGAATCTTCCTATGTTTTCCTCATACAAAAGGTTTTACTAGTGCTTTTTCAGTACCAGCTCACTCAGTTAAAGGTTGGGGCAGAATCAGGAGACAGCAAGGCAAGGAGTTGCCAAGGATCAACACAAGCCCTTGTGTTTGTTTGCGGTACTGATCGACTCAGCGATTAGTTATGTTTCATGAAGCCAAAACGAATCCGACCAGTGTTCCCATTGACTATGTTTGTCACTACTTAATAACTAAGGTCACCACTGGTTCTTTTTATTAGTCTTCACAACTATTCTGTGTTGATGACTAGTACCCTAGATCATCGGTGGCATCAAAATGACTGGGCTTTAAGTTACAATTTGAAAGAGCAGGCACTTCTAATTATGTCTCTCATCTGTACTGTCCTTGTTCACCGCGTGTAAAACTAGTCCTTTTATTGTGCAAACACCTCTAGACACTTGTCTGGACAGAGCCCCACACAGCTTCGGCAATTCCTCCAACTTGCTTCCCCATCAAACCCATTCCATTGAGATTTCTGGAACCTACATTCATCATAAGAACAAAACAAAAAGAAATAAAAACTCCTTTATGTATTCTCCAGTGTTGTAGAACAATCTTTCTATTGCCTATCTTTGCTGACACATGGCTTAGTCCAGTCCAGAACAAACAAAAAGTCTCTGAATACTCCTGTTCTGACAACTGTACTTCAATCTCTTTCTCCTAATCGTCATAGGAAAATTTTCAAAATATTATTTTATGCTTTTTTCTCTAATTTCTCATTCCCTATTCAACCAACTAGAAACAATTTTTACCCTTAATAACTCTAGCAAAATACTTTTTAATATGGTCATATATGATCCTGCCATTTTCGAATTCAATGACTAATTTTCACATCTCTTTCTATTGGACTGTTCTGTTGTATTTGACACGGTGGAAATTCTAAGCTTTCCTGATATGTCATTCTAAATCTCTCACAATTCCTTCTTAAGTTTCTCACCCTTAAATATTGATTTAATACATTATGTCATCCTTGATCTCATGCTATACATTTCCTAGAGTGATTGCTTCCAAACTCTGCATTTCCATTTGTTATCTCCATGCCAAAACTTGCTCATCTAACAGCCTTCGAGGCAGATTTTTTTCAGGTTTCCCATGCTTTTCCTCATTGCCAGATATTAAACTTTGAACTCATGGACTAAATAGCATGCATGTCTTTGCTTCTTAGCTATATTGGAAGTATCAGTCTCTCACCCAAATACGCATATTGCAAATCTGGGGTCATCTTTGAAAA
>NW_007168499.1:0-696 GCF_000164805.1 Carlito syrichta
CGAGGCTGAGGTGAGTGGATGGCCTGAGCCTGCGGGTTCGAGACCCGCCTGGGCAGCGAGACCTCATCTCTACAATCAATCAAAAAGTCAGCCGGGCGTGGTAGCGCATGCCTGTAATGCCGGCCACTTGGAAGGCTGAGGCGGAAGGATCGCCGGAGCCCAGCAGGTTGAGGCTGCGGTGGCCGGGAGCAGCCACTGCACTCCAGTCTGGGTGACAGAGTGAGACGCCAACTCAAAAAAAAAAAAAAAAGAAAAATAATCCCAATGTTCCAATCTACCAGGTAGAGGTTTACAATGTCCATATGACAATGTATAAAAGAGAACATGAAAATGTCACCTTGAGTGTTAAATGAAGTTTTTGATGTACTTACATTAAATCTTGCTTGGTTATTTTTTTCATACTCTTTGCTTCCTCATCCCGTCAATCTCCACACATCTCTTCATTCTCCTGTGTTAATTACCATATAGGTGTATCCTGAGCTAGTCCATCAGCAACTGGATGAAAAAGTGTGTCTCTTGTTTATTTTTGAAACTCTTAACACATCTCACCACGCACTAAGTAAAATAGAATAAAATGTAGCCCAAGGCTGGTACCTGAAAAATGACTAGTAATAAAACCACAGTTATTAAAGACAGAGTGCAGATTGCAATATGAATAATAGTTATCTCTGCAAGTCTGCCCTGTGGCTACTGTGG
>NW_007168500.1:0-750 GCF_000164805.1 Carlito syrichta
GTTTTTCAACAGGGGAAAATGCAGTGTTGCCCTTCTGAATGAGACAGAGTCAGTATTGTCATATCTTGATAAAGAGGTAATTCCCAGTCATACTCGTTTTGTAGGTTTTTTTCCCCCTTCATCTCACACGAAGCTAATTTATTATTTTTTTGTACCATAGTATTGTACCATTATAGCTGTATTATAGTAAATGTGTGATGACTGGAAGGCATTTGGGTAATTTAATTTTTCTGTTTAACTGAGATAAGAGTTAGCAAAAACTCCTGTGCAATTCAGTCCACAATGAAAGACTTTATAAAGAACAGCTTATGATTTAGTTGATAGTAGATAAATATTTTCTGCCTTATGAAACTACTTTAGTGTACTTGGATCTTTTTGGTTTTGGTTTTTAAATAAATGGCTTTTCTTTTAGATTTTGTTCAGATGAGATTTTTTTACCATTTGTGATCTGCTTTCTGGAATCTTGATAAATTTTGTCAGTTAAAAATAATCTTTAGCCGGGCTCGGTGGCTCAGCCTGTAATCCCGCGCCTTTGGGAGGCTGAGGTGAGTGGATTGCCTGAGTCCGCGGGTTCGAGACCCGCCTGGGCAACTTGGCGAGACCTCATCTCTACAATAAATCAAAAAATTAGCCGGTCATGGTAGCGCGCACCTATAATTCCAGCTACTCGGAAGGCTGAGGCGGAAGGATCGCCGGAGCCCAGCAGCGAGGCTGCGGTGCCCGGGAGCGGCCACTGCACTCCAGTCTGGG
>NW_007168501.1:0-506 GCF_000164805.1 Carlito syrichta
CCAGACAGGTGATCAGGTCTGGTTTAGAGATAGCAAGTCCTGGCTGGGGCTTCTGGACTCACGATCCACTGTTGGCCCAAGGGAACCCCTTGCGCTGTGACGCAGCCGTCGTCTAACCCGCTGAAATACTCATCAACTCCCGTCTTCCAGGTGTCAGGCGTCCTCCCTTTGGACTCCCGGGACCTGCTGGTCATAGAGCAACAGTGGCTGAAGCGAAAACACGAGGTTCTCTCCGAGATAATCGCTCTTCTTATTCTTATCCCTCTTCCTAACTGGAAGAGCGTGCTGACATTTTGTGACTTGGACACTGCACTTATCTCCTCTGTCCCAGCCAACTTACAGCACTAGATCTTATACGCCAGCTGTTGTCACTTCCCTTTGTGTTGGCCCTTAGACCAGGAATCCTGGGTTCTGACCACTGACTCATGGATTGTTCTAAAAAAGTCAGTGCTGTCAGACTGCACCCTAGTGGAAAGTAGCTCCATGGGCTATTTAGAATCCCTAGC
>NW_007168502.1:0-794 GCF_000164805.1 Carlito syrichta
TTAAGAGAAGGATTAGAGGCCCAGCTACTGCCAAAATTAGGGTATTAAGCCAGGGGGACCAGGAGAAGAGAGATTGATACCAGTTTACAAGGCGTGATTTATAACTCTCACTGTTTGATGTTTTCCCTTACTTGAGCGAGGGTTTCTCGTATTATCCCTGACTTGTTGGCATAGAAGCAACAAGCTTCTCTCAAGGCCATGCACAATCCCCCTTGTTTCATGAAGAGGAAGTCTAAGCCCCTTTTATTCTGGAGCACCACTTTGGCCAGGAAGTTCACCTGCTCTTCCAGCTGGGATATACTGGATTCTAATAGACTTAAATCTGTATTGACCTGAGTGCTTAGTTGTTTGAGATTCTGGTCCCCCACAACCAAGGAGGCTGTGCCCAGGGCAGCAGTCCCCGCAACCCCTAGACTTACAAGGAGAGGCACTAATATAGGAATGGCACGTTTTGCCCGTGTGAAACCTGGGAGCTGGAGGTGCTCCCTTCCCTCTGTTCCCTCATATACGTATACTTGGGGCAAAATGTGCACCAGAATACAGAGCTCTGAGGTGGCCCGTAGGTGTTGCAGAGCGACACATGGGGTAATACCCCATTTACAGGCGAACCAAGTGGTGGGGGGAGCTACAGCTAACTGAGGGCTCTCACTGCTTGGGAGATCCACAGCATTAACTCGGGTGGTGGCGTTGCAGGACACCTGGAGCGGGGAACTGTTTGATGGGAACTGTGGTGCATGGAGACAAGTTCCCTTTCCTTGAAGATCTCCCAGAGTTAGAGTTGGGTGGGTACCCCA
>NW_007168503.1:0-860 GCF_000164805.1 Carlito syrichta
CCATATTTGTTTCTTAGAGTATCATCACTGTTGTTAGAGAGTAATTTAAACTTTGTAAAATATTTCCTTTTAAAATTTTATATTATGATTTCCTTTAATCATTGGTCCAAATGTATTTATTCTCTTAAAAATGATTGCTTTTCCTGTACTGTGCAAATTCAAGGCTCACAAAAGATGTGCGGTGAAGGGTAACAAATAACTGCAAATTGACCGCTCAGGAATCCGTTGTGAAGGACATTGAAGATGAAGATGGCATAAGATGCTGCCTGTCTCTCATCTTCTCCCAGTACCTCCTCTTCTGTTTTCTGCTCTTGTGTGACCTGACATAAACTGAAGGGTTTATCATTAGGACTACATAGAAGGTTTTAGCTGATTATGAGTTTTCATTTTTAATTCAATCCTTCATCACTTTCTTTAGCTATTAGACTTTGAGGGAAATCTGTTGTGAATCACTTTCTTTAGCTATTAGACTTTGAGGGAAATCTGTTGTGAATAGGATTTAGGAGTGGCTGCTGTGCTAGGCTGGTGATGGAGACCTTTATCTGACAAACTTGGAGATGTTCTTCAAGGTTGAGCTCAGAGGTTCACTCTTCAGACTTTGGGGCCTGCTCTCCACAGTGTGCCCCCACTCTCCAAGCCTGCACTTCTTTGCATTTTGTATACAAATCTCTGCTAGTGTACTTAATGGTCACCTTATCACAGTCCCTTTGCAAGCCTTTTTTCTCAGCTGATTCTATCTGAATCCTGAAGGGCAGGGTTTTCATCGTACTTACTTTTGGATCCCTTTAGGGCTCAGGCATAATAGATGCTCAATACATTTGGGGTCAATAAGTGAATGCTATGCATTATGCGTGTTACTG
>NW_007168504.1:0-979 GCF_000164805.1 Carlito syrichta
TGAATAGCATGAAGCTCTTCTCCTTATGCAGCTCTGGTCCTCCCCTTGGAGCATCCTTGCCCAAAATGAGGTCACATTTCCTACTTCTTGCCCTGAAAGGAACCCATCAAGTATGGCAGACCTAGGGACCTGGCCTCCTGGAACCTCACTTTCCCATTTTCATCATTCCTGTAATCTAGAGCATGAACTGTACCCTGAAATCATAGCCCCAGTGCCATCTGCTTGGCCTCAGACTTCTGCCTCATTGGTGGTCAGGTAATGGTCACTCAGGATATGGACGTTCAGCCTTCATGACCTCCTTGAATGGATAAGGTTGATGGCTGGTCTGTGGGTTTCTGCCCACCCTAGTTGAGGTGACTGGTTGATTTTCAAGCCTGGTGACATTGCTGGTCTGGCCCTGCTGGACATGAGTGGGCCTCAGGTACCCACACACTCTGCCTAGTGTTCTCACCCTGCCTTGGGCAAAATCCTAGTTCTGGTCAGGGCCACGTGTTCACTGTATGATCATCCTAGATATCCCTAGTACAAATGCTCTCCCAGAGGTCAGGTGAGGCCAGGTTGGGCCCCTCTGTGTATAAGACTTGTGCCTTTTAAGGAAGGGTCACACGGATCAGCCAGCATGAGGAACAAGACATGCTGCTGACTGGCTGAGGCATTGACAATGCCATACTCACCCTCCGATCCAGAGGCTTCCATTGTCCAGCTTCCTAGTTGACATGGATTTCATAGGGCTGAGGAGTTATGTGACATTTTTGGACACCTTGCTGGGTGCTGCCCTGACTTTTTTTAGCCATATGGATCACTTTCTCATAAGATAGTTAATATGTAGGTGTCACCATAAGGGAGAGGAATATCTCAGCATTTACTGTGAACTAGGCAGGTCCTGGTGTTGGAAGCCTAGTGGGATAGCAAGGTGAGGTTGTCCTGTGTTCCTAATCTCACAGGGAACCTAGGATAAGACCGGAGCCCAGCATCCTTG
>NW_007168505.1:0-1105 GCF_000164805.1 Carlito syrichta
CTCCTCTGTGAACATCCTCGCCTTTGTCTCAATTGTAACCCCTCTAACCTCCACCCTCAATTCATGCTAGCATCTACTGCTTCTCCTACAACTTCTCTTCCTCCCATTGTTCCACGCACGTCTGAGCTTCCTCCTCTAAATTCCCCTTCCCCCACTGCTGACATGGCAAGTCCCTTTCCTGCTCCCTCCTCTCCCATCTCGAATTTCGACCCTGCAGACAAGCCCTCCCCTACACACCATCTAAGGCTCCCCTACCCCCACCTTCCTCTTCAGCACCACCTACTTCTGCTCCAGCGGTTCAACCTCTATACCCTCCCCTTCCAATGGCTCCCCAGTGTAGCCCTCCGGTAACCCTATCCAAGGCACATCAGTCGTCCTTGCTCCCCTCCGTGAAGTAGTGGGCACAGAGGGTATTGTTCAGGTGCACATCCCCTTCTCTATCTCAGACCTCTCACAAATAGATAAACATCTTGGATCATACACAACTAATCCTGCCGCCTACATTAAGGAGTTTCAATACCTCACCAGTCTTACAGCCTTACTTTCCAGATATATACCTAATGCTTTCCAACACCCTGCTTCTGGAGGAACATAGGAGAGTCTGGGAACAGGCTAGAACTTACTCAGATGAAATTCACCAAACCACCCCAGCTCACCCCCTTGGTGCAGCAGCTGTCCCAGACCAGGATCCGGTCTGGGACTATAATTCTCCCAATGACATCGAGTTCAGGGATTGCTTCTCTACTTGCCTCATTTCTGGGTTGTGTAGGGCTGCACAAAACCAGTTAACTTTGAAAAACTTCAGGAAGTTATTCAGGACAAAAATGAGAATCCCTCTAACTTTCTCAGTCGACTCACTAGGGCACTTCAACAATATATCCACATAGACCTGGACTCCCCTGATGGCCAGCAACTCCTAATGACATATTTTTTCTCCCAAAGCTATCCGGACATTAGGGCAAAACTAAAAAAGCTTGATAGAGGCCCCCTCACTCCCCAACATGATGTCTTAGAAGCTGCCTTTAAGGTGTTCCACAACCGGGATGAAAAGGCAAAAAGACATAAATATCAGATGCTGTCCCAGGCCCTCCAGGGAGCTAAGGGT
>NW_007168506.1:0-341 GCF_000164805.1 Carlito syrichta
TACCAACCCATCCCCCACAAACCCATTTTTGGCCCTTCTCACTACTAAAGGTTCCCCAACAGACTCACTTCCTCCTTTACCCTCTTCTGTAGTAAATCTCCAAGTATGGGACGTAAACTCCCCCTCCTTAGAGCACTGCCCTCCAGTTCACATTCAGCTCAAAAACCCCTCTGCCCACCCCAACCAACTGCAATACTCTCTTCCTACCTACAGCCTCCTGAACTTCAACCTGTCATCAACTCTTTATTACAGAAGGGGTATCTGCGCCCTACCAACTCCCCGTTTAACACTCCCATTTTAGCGGTACAAAAACCAGACGGCACTTACCACTTAGTACAAGA
>NW_007168507.1:0-923 GCF_000164805.1 Carlito syrichta
TCAGGTCTGCTGTCATCTCTGCAGTTAGCAGCCTGCTCCTGTGACAGGTGTCAAGCATCTGTTTCTTCTACTGACAACTGTGTAGGTGGGTGCCTAATCTGGGTTGGAGTATTCAGAAGCCCTCTGTGGCTGCACATTTGAGCTACATGCTCCCATTAGTTTTGATGAAGTCAGAAATAAAGCTACAATGTTGATGTACTTCTGTCTGACTCACCCTGAACTCAGAAGAAGACTACCAACCATAGCCCCAACAAGAAGGATGACCATGCAACACCTATAGATGTATAGACAAGCTCTATTCTTCCCTGATCTTATACTCTTGTAAGATCAAAACAATCTTCACTTTATAGAGGGAAAAAATTGGAGGAAATACTTTAGGAAAAGAAATATAGTTATATAATGATATAATCATGTGGTTCTTGTTCTTACATCTGTTGATGTCTTTAATCACATTTATGGTCTTGCAAATGTTGAACCAGCCCTGCATCCCAGGGATGAAGCCTACTTGGTCATGGTGAATGATTTTTGAGATGTGTTGTTGAATCTAATTTGCTAGAATCTTGTTGAGTATTTTTGCATCTATGTTAATCAGGGATATTTCCTGTTGTTCTTTTAATTTGTTGGATCTTTACAAAATGACTTGGGGAGAGTTACGTCTCTCTCAATTGCCTGGAATGCTTTAAATAGGATTGGTATAACTCTTCCTTGTATGTTTTGTAGAATTCAAAGCTGTCTGGTCCAGGGTTTTTTCTTTCTTTCTTTCTTTCTTTTTTGTGGTAGGTATTTGTCTTTCCTAGGTTGTTATTGGTCTACTTAGTGTCTCAGTGTCTTCTAGTTTCAACCTTGGGAGGTTTTGTGATGTCAGAAAGTCCTCCATTTCATTTAGGATTTCAAATTTGTTTCCATCAGGTGTGCATAGTAAT
>NW_007168508.1:0-1055 GCF_000164805.1 Carlito syrichta
ATTTTTTATTTATTGAAGAGACAAGGGCTCACCAAGTTGCCCGGGGTGATCTCAAACCCGTGGGTTTAGGCAATCCACTCGGCTTGGCCTCCCAAAGGGCTGGGATTACAGGCTGAGCCACCAAGCCCAGCCCTAAGCTCTCTATTTTCCTTTCTACGGGCTGTGAATTTGCTGTGAAGCTACTAGTGTTGAGATAAAGGTCACTGTTTCAATGTTAAGTGACAATTTTGTTCAGTCAGTTCTAACTAATATATAAATATTTGAAAACTCATTTGAAAATGAAAAAAAAAAGCTTCAAAAATTAAACTGTCATGGACACTGCTTTACCAAATTTTGGTCCACAAGTGATAGGATTACCTATTGGGCAAACAAGGTTTAGTCGTGCAAACAGGTTCCAATTTTGTCAGATATAATTTGGATTTAGGCATCTTTATTGTAGAGATGAGGTCTCGCCAAGTTGCCCAGGCAGGTCTCGAACCCATTGGCTCAGGAAATTCCCAGCCTCCCAAGACGTGGGATTACAGGTTTAGACACCGAGCCCAGCTGGGTAAGTTTTATGTGATTTGAAATTTTAAATTATTATGAAGTTCATTAAATGTCTGGGTCACTTACCATTAAGAAAGAATTATGACATGGAAAACCACATATATAAAAATTGTATAAAGGCACTCAGTTATAAAATGTTGATATCTAACAGACAGTTCAGAATATCAGTGACAATTTCTTGCTTCCTAGATTTTCACTAAAAATTAGAGCTATTTTATGTAATCTGGAGATTATTTAAAGGTTATCTATGAAAGAAGATAGAAAGAAACCAGTAAGTAGGAAAGAGAGTGATATTAAGGAAGTTGGTATAAAGATGTATTTTGGGTAAGGAAGGTTATAAAGAAAGAATAATTTTATATTATAATTTTTGTCCTAAAGTAAAGTGACTGGACATGTAAGAAAGAGGAAAGTAAAGAGCAGAAAAGAATGTCCAAACATATTGGTCTATGTAAGTCATGGTAGGATTTGTGAAGAAGAACTTGTCAAGGGAATTTTGTGTGATTAAGTTG
>NW_007168509.1:0-632 GCF_000164805.1 Carlito syrichta
TAAAAAACAATGTACCCTTAGGTCATGCAGACGTATATAACGGCATCCAGAAGTTTGATCAGTTAGAGAACATTAGCAGCTTTGATCACCCTCCTTCTTACCTTCATTAAACAATCTCGTTCATAAGATTTGTAACTTCTTCAACTGGTCCTATAGGTAATAAAAGTCTAAGACTTGCTTTTGAGATATTTTTCAAACTTTTTATTTGGATGAATAAACAAAGCCTACCTGAACCCGGAACCCAAACCAAAGAACCAACTCAACTGGTCCTGTGACCACCCTCCCCTACACAAAAACTAACTGTGCACATGAAGATAGTTTTGACACACATGACTTCATACCCAACCAGTCAGAAACATCCATTCCCTAGCTCCCTGACTGCCAAATTATTCATTTAGAAAACCCTAGCCTAAATTCTCAGGGAGGTGAATTTGAGAATATTCTCTTGTCATCTTTGTTCAGTTGTTATTGTTAAACTACGTCTTGCAACACTGGTGTCTCAGTACATTGGCTTATTTCTATGCAGCTGGCATAAGAACCTGCACAGGTTGGAACAGCTTCTCAGAAAATGTCACATAAACTTTGTAACTCTCTGAGATGGAGAAATGGAGATATGTCATGACCAAGGCATC
>NW_007168510.1:0-513 GCF_000164805.1 Carlito syrichta
TGAGGATGACCTCACTCACCCTGCCCCTACACCTACAGTTCTGGGAAGTCTGAAAGCTCTGCCTAGCATTTACCACCAAGTAATGATTCAGACCCTTGTGCCCAGAAGACTCCAGATGGCATCTCCTCAAAGAACAGATTAGGAGCTGCCGTGGGATTCTCAAATTGAGCGTACATTTGCTGCATAGACCATTGAAATGGTAGACATTCATTCCTGGCTTTACCAGGAGCAGGAAGAAGATAACACATGGCTTTGACTGCCTCTTTGACCATGACTCACTGAGACATGGCTCCTAACACAGACCAAGAGTACCCTCAACTGGAGGCCTGCTGGAGGTCCTGCCTATGCTGAAACTTCAGGTTTCCATGGCGATGGATTGGTTAAGAACTAGAGGCACAGATGGACCAGCCTGATGACCAACAGTACCCCTGCTAGGGGCAGAGAATAGTAGGAGCACTGGCTCTGCAGACTTTCAACACAGACCCTATGGTGGAGGGTTTCCTCACCCACAAA
>NW_007168511.1:0-1334 GCF_000164805.1 Carlito syrichta
CTTACTAGCTAGCTGTCTAGCTCAATGGCTATCTAGCTGACATAACTGGACACCAAACAAGCTATATAGCTGTCTAGCTGGCTGACTTAACTAGCTAGCTAACAGGATAGTTAACAGGATAGCTGACTTAACTATCTAGTTGACAAGCTAGCAAGCTGACAAGCAAGCTGAATAGCTTGCTGAATTAACTAGCTAGCTAAATAGTTAGCTGACTAGCTAGCTGATTTAACTAGCTAGCTGGATAGCTAGCTGACTTAAGTAGCTGACTAGCAAGTTGGCTGGAATGCTGGCTAGCCAGCTGACTTAACAAGCTAGCCAAGTGTTTGGCTACACTGCTAGTCATCTTGCTTAACTAGCTAGCTACCTGGCTGGCTAGTTGGCTAGGGTGCCAGCTAGCCAGTTAGTGGGCTGGATAGCTGGCTAGCCAGCCAGCTTAATTAGGCAGCCTGCTATCAGGACAGTTGGATAGCCAGGCGGATTAACTAGCCAGCCACCCTGATGGACAGCTGGCTATACAGCCAGCTTAACTAGCTGGCCACCTACCTGACAAACTGCTAACCAGCTGGCTTAACTTGCCAGCCATCTAACTAGCCAACCGGCTAACTAGCTGACTAAACTAGCAGACTTAAATAGAGAGCCATCTGGCTAGTCAGTTGGCTTTACTAGCTAGCCACCTAGCTAACCAGTTGTCTAGCCAACTCAATTAACTCACTGACTTAACTAGGTAACCAGCCGGCTTGACGGCTTACTTAATTAGTTAGCTACCTAACTAGCAAGTTGGCTAGCCAGCTGAGTTAACTAACTGACTTAACCAGGTAGCCAGCTGGGTAGTCAGCTGACTAAAGTAGTGAGCTACCAAGCTAGCCTGTTGGCTAGCCACTCAAATTAATTAGCTGACTTAACCAGCTACCCAGCTGTTTAGCCAACCTACTCAACTAGCTGACATAACAATTTAGCCAGCTGGCTAGCAAGCTGACATAAGGAGCTGACAACACTAGCTAGCTTGGTGGCTAGCCAGCTGATTTAACTAGCTAGCTACCGATCTAGTCAGCTTGGAAGCCAAATGAATTAACTAGCTGACTTAAATAGATAGCCAGCTGGCTAGCCAACTGACTTAACTAGTTCACTGCCTAGCTAGACACCTTGCAAGCCAGCTGACTTATCTAGCTATTTGACTTAACTAGCTGACTAGAAACTGGGCTGGATAGCTGGCTGGCCAGCTGACTTAACTAGCTCGTTAACTGATTGTCTAAATGGCTAGCAATCTGGCTTAACTAGCTTAAATAGCCATCCAGCTGGCTGGACGGTTGGATAGTCAGCTGCCTTAACTAGCC
>NW_007168512.1:0-2851 GCF_000164805.1 Carlito syrichta
AAACTGGGCTGGATAGCTGGCTGGCCAGCTGACTTAACTAGCTCGTTAACTGGTTGTCTACATGGCTAGCAATCTGGCTTAACTAGCTTAAATAGCCATCCAGCTGGCTGGACGGTTGGGTAGTCAGCTGCCTTAACTAGCCAGCTACTCAGCTGGTCAGCCGACTGGCCAGCTGGCTTATCTAGTGGGCCACCTACCTCACCAGTCTGATAAGCAGCCAGCTAAACTTGCCAGGCACCTAGCTAGCAAGCTGGCTAACAAGCTGACAACTAGCTCACTTAACTATATAGCCATCTGGTTAGCCAGCTGGCTTAACTAGCTAGCCACCTAGTTAGCCAGCTGGCTAGTCAACTCACTTAACTCACTGAATTAAATAATTAGCCAGCTGGCAAGCCAGCTGACTTAGTTACCTTGGTAGTTTCCTAGCCAGGTGGCTGGCCGGCTGACTTAACTGCCTGACTTTAACAAGCTATCCAGGTGGCTAGGCAACTGATGTAACTAGCGAACTACCTAGCTAGCCAGTTGACTAGACAATTGAATTAACTAGCTGATTAACCAGCTAGCCAACTGGCTAGCCAACTGACTCAACTAGCTGAAATAACTAGATAGCCAGCAGACTAGCCAACTGACTAAAGTAGTTCACTGCCTAGCTAGCCAGAAGGATATCCAGTTGACTTAACTAGCTGCCTTAAATAGCTGGCCTGCTTGCTAGTCAGCTGAATTAACTAACTTGTTATATATCTAGCCAGCTGCCAAGCCAGCTGACTAAACTCGGAGACTTAATTAACTAACCAGCGGTCTAGCCAGCTGATTTAATTAGCAAGCTTCCTAGCTACTTAATGATCTAGCTACCTAGATAGCCAGCTGTCTAGTCAGCTGACTAAACTAGGTGACTTAACTAGCTAGCCTGCTGACTAGCAGGCTGAATTAACAGCTTAGGTACCTAGCCAGCCAGCTGGATAGCCAGTTGACTTAACTAGCTAGCTACATACGTATCCCGCTGACTTGCCAGCTGACTTAACTACCTAGGTACCTAGATAACTAGCTGCCTAGTGAACTAACTTAACTAGGTTACTTAACTAGCTATAAAATGGGATAGCCAGCTGACTTAACTTGGTAGCTAGCCAGCTGGCTAGCCAACTGACTTAACTAGCTGGCAAGCTGACTTAACTAGTAGACTTAGTCAGCTAGCTACATAGCTAGCCAGCTTTCTTTTATTTACCTAGGCAGCAGATTTAAGAAGCTGACTTTACTGCTACCTAGCTACCATAACTAGCTAACGAATATAGCTAGTTTCCTAGCTAGCCAGCTGACTTAACTAGCGAAATAACTAGCTAGCCAGCTGGTTGCAACCTGACTTAACTAGTTGACTTAACTTGCTAGCCAGCTGGTTGCCAGCAGACATAACTAGCTGACTTAAACAGCTAGTCACCTGGCTCGTCAGCTGAATTAACTAGCTGGCTACCTATCTAGTAAGCAGGCAAGTCAGCTGACTTACCTAGCTGACTTAAGCTAGGAAGCTGTCTAGCCACCTCACTTAACTTGCTAGCTATCTACGTATCCAGCAGACTAGCCAGCTGACTTAACTACCTCACTTGAACAACCATCCTGCTGGCTAGCAAGATGACTTGTCTAGCTAGCTACCTACCTAGACAGCTGACTAGACAGAAGACTAAACTAGTTGATTTAACCTGTCAGCCAGTTGAATAGCCAGCTGACTTAAATCGCTGACATCACTAGCTAACCAGGTAGCTATCTAGTTGACTTAACTATCTAGCTACCTACCTAGCCAGTTGGCTAACCAGCTATCTTAACTAGCTGAATTAACCAGCTAGCCAACTGCCTAGACAGCAGACTTAACTAGCTCTCTACCTAGCTAGCCTTCTGGCTAAGTCAGTTGGCTAGACAAGCTTAAGTATCTGACATAACTAGTAGCTACCTAGCTAGCCACCTGTCTTAAATAGTTAGCTAACTAGATAGCTATATAGTTAGCCAGCTGACATAAACAGTTAGCTAACTAGCTAGCTCTATAGTTTGGCAGCTGACTAAAATAGTTAGCTTACTAGCTAGCTACCTAGCTAACAAGCTGACTTAAATTGTAAACTTCCTTGCTAGCTAACTGACTTAACCAGCTAGAAAATTGGTTAGTTAAATTGTTATCTAACGTGCTAGCTAGGTGACTTAATCATCTGACTTATCTCGTTAGCTAATGAGATGGCTAGCTGACTAATTCAGCTGAGTTAACTCATTAGCTATCTAGCTAGCTAACTGACCATCCAGCTGACTTAACTCGTTAGGTAACTAGCTAGCTAGCCTACTCAACCAGCTGACTTAACCCGTTAGTTGACTAGCTAACAACCTGACTCAACCTGCTGATGTAAATTTTTAACTAACTAGCTAGCTAGATGTCTTAACCGGTTGACTAAATTAGAAAGCTGACTTAACTAGATGACTTAGCTAGCTGACTTAACCTGCTGTGACTAGCTGACTTAACTGGGTGACTTAACTAGTTAGCTAACTGGTTAAACTACCTGAGTTAAATAGTTAGCTAACTATTTAACTAGCTGAATAACGAGCTGACTGAACTAATTAGCAAACAAATTAGGCAGCATACTTAAGTATCTGACTTAAATAATTAGCTAACTAGTGAGCTAGATGACCTAGCTAGCTGAATTACCTAGCTAGCTTGTTAGCTATCTCACTTAGCTAGCTGTCATAACTAGTTAGCTTTTGAGATAGCTAGCTGAATTAACGAGTTGGTTAATGAGTTAGATAAGTGTTTTAACTAGTTGGTAATCGAGTAAAATAGCTGACTTAACTAGCTGCTAATGAGTTAGCTAGGTGACTTACT
>NW_007168513.1:0-992 GCF_000164805.1 Carlito syrichta
CATCCAGACTGGTCCCTCCCACAGCCCCTGAGCACAAATATCAGTAAGGACTGGTGACACCATGACTTCATGCATTTTTCACTGTGGCAAACCACACAGAAAAGTTGCCATTTTAAGCATCCCACAAAATTGTATAAGTAAGAGTGTGGTAACAAAAAAGTGTGGTATGAACTCATGGTTAGACGGATCAGTGTAGCAGGCAAACACCTGAGTAGCATCAAGTACAATCCCACACTAGGCACTGTACACCAGGCATCTCCAGAAGGTTCTTAGCTTCTCCCTCCCAGCCCGGCACATGGCTCTGCTCTCGCCTCTCTGAATCTGACAGCTCTGGGGACTCCCCATGACGGACTCATGGGTTGTCTTTTGTGCCCGCCCAATTTTGCTCAGCACAGCGTCTTCAGGGTTCGTCCACATGGCATGTGTCAGAATTCCCTTCCTTTTAAGGCTAAATACATTCCATTGTGTGTGTGCACCATGTGAACACACGAGATGTTTCCACTGCCTTGCTCCTGGGAATTATGCTGCTGTGAACACTGATGCACATCTCTCTCATCCGGTTCCTGCTTTCAGCTCTTCTGCACACGTGTCCAGTTCTGATTTTCTGAGGAACTGCCACACTTTCCCACAGCGGCTGCACCATTTTCCATTCCCACCCACCATGAACATGAGTTCCAATCTCTCCAGCCCTCACCAATGCTCATTGTATTCTGGTTTTTTCTCCTAATCGCAGCTATCCTGACAGTGTGAAGTGGTGTCTCACTGTGGTCATGACTTGTGCTTCCCTGATGATGACTGGCCCAATGGGACCAGGGTCTTCATAACACTGGGATCTCTGAGAGAAGAGAAGGTCATTAACCGAGACTGTCTTCTGATGTTCATGGTGAGAAAAGAATTTAGTAAAGGGCAGTGAGGGCAATGGAGTCAGAAATGCCTTGCAAAGGAATTTAAAAGTCAAGGATTTCAAATGTCCTGTGCATTCCTTTCTGACA
>NW_007168514.1:0-6690 GCF_000164805.1 Carlito syrichta
CCAAGCCTTGGTTTCCTTAACATAAAAGGAAGTTATCCCAGGCATGTTGATTAATGCCTGTAATCCTAGCACTTTATGAGACCAGGGCAGGAGCACCCTTTGAACCCGGGAGGATTGCTTGAGCCTAGGAGTTTGAGATCAACCTGTGCAGCATAGTAAGACTTTGTCATTATGGGAAAAAAAAACCCAAAACATTAGCTAAATGTGGTGGCACGTTCCTGTAGGCCCAGCTCAGGAGGATGACCCGAGCTCCTGCAGTCAAGGTTGTAGCAAGCCCTGATTGTGCCACTGTAGTGCAGAGTGGGCCATAGAGTGAACCTTAACTCAAAAAGAAAAAAAAAAAGAGGAAGTGGGAATTGTCCTTATAGAGGTGTTGAGCTTAAATGAGTGTGTGACTGTAGTTCTGGCTAATTGAAAGGCTGAGGTGGGAGGATTGCTATTGCCTAGCTACTTAACACTGTGGAGGCTGTGAGTATACCACTGGTCTCATTGCACCTCAGCCTGGGTAACAGAGTGGAACTCAAACTCAAAAAAAAAGATACTTTATGTAAAGTAGTGGGCATTTAGTGTGCAGCTCGCAGTAGATGTTGGTTGGCTCCAGCTGCTGTTCCACCCATCTGTGGCCTACAGTTAAAGTGATAGGAAAGGAGGTGATGGGGTGTGAGTCTGGGTGAAGGTGCCATGGGGCTCTGGGGAAGTGGGGCAGTCACTTAGGCCAGGAGTGAAGTAGCTGGATCCACAGTGTCTCTACCACCCTATTTATGGGCTTGGGATCTGGAAGCAGGCCACCACCTGCCCTTACACCTGGGGTCTTCCTGCAGATGGACCAGAAGAACCAGGAGGCTCAGAGTCTGCAGGAGCATCAAGACCAGTATTTGACCTATCTGCAGCAGTACGTGGTTGCCTACCAGCAGCTGGTCTCTGAGAAGGAGGCGCTGCACAAGGAAATGCTCCTGCACGTGCAGGTCATAGACCAGATAAAACATGAGTCAATTGTGAGCAAGGCAGACGCCGAGATGGCCCATCAGGAATTGCAAAGGGTCCAGTTGAGGGAGGGGCTGGGAGTGGGCCTGAGGGGGAGGGCCTGGCCACTCTGGGCCTTCTAAGTCCTCTCTGCCTGCAGGAGTGCCTGCAAGTCACCAAACAGAAGAACCAGGAGCTGCAGGCCCAGTTGAATCATATAGATCTCCCCGTGGAAGGTGAGAGACTCTGAGGAAGCCCGGGGACTCTTGCGGCATGGGACTGAGGGCTTAGAAGAGACCTTCAGAACAGTTGATCATTCTCCTTGGGTGAGGGGCCGGCTATGGTTACACAATGAGGGTGGGGCAGAGGAAGCCCTGTGCCTCCCTCAACAGGTTGTCTGAGACGCCCTCTGGCTATGCCACCAGGTTATGTGTTGAGCAATGAGGCAGCCAAGGACAATGATAAAAATAAGGACAAGAAGTATGAGGACAAGGATGAGGATGACAATGAGGAAGAGAAACATGGAGAGGAGGAAAAAGACATTGATGACAAGGAGAAACTTGGAGAGGAAGACAAGCACAGGTATGGCAAGGAGGAGGCACCTGAAGAGGCAGCCAAGTACATTGATGACAAGGACGAGGAGCCTGGAGAGGAGGACAAGGTATTGATGAAAGGAGGAGGAGGCTGGAGAGGATCATGAGGATGTGGATGACAATGAGGAGGAGGAACATGGAGAGGAAGACAAGGATGAGGGTGAGGAGCCTCCTTAGTCTAGGTTGATCACCCCAGAGAACCTGGACTTCAAAGAGACCATGATGAGCCAGAACCCCTGCCGTTCTCTGGGGCCCTCTGAACACCCTGATACTCTTGGCTTTTGTGTCCTCTGATTTCTCTCAACCCCAACCCCTTCCCAAAGCGAGTGTCAGACACCACTGCACCTGTGAGCAACAGGTATCCCCAGGAGACCCAAGAAAAGGGGCCTCCTCTCCATCTCCCTGGCCATTGTTCATCCTGTGGGTTCCCCCCACAAACATGAATCCCTGTTGCCTGCAGGTGGCCTCCTTGACTATGGTGCTAACTGGTACTGACAAGGAGCAGACATGGCTGATGTGGGAGCTGAAGGAGTGGAGAATATGCTGCCCATGTCTGGCCACACTGTCAGCCCCACCCCAGAAAGCACCAGAGGAAGTGGTCCCAGTCCCTGTGGTCAGGGGTGATTCTACGTCTATGGAGGCACACCAGGCCTTCCAGAGGACCATGGAGATGATGGAGGTGAGGGAGTCTTTCCTATCAGGCCCAAGTAGGGTGGTGTGACAGGTTGTGCTGACCCCTGACTCTGGGTTCTGGCTCCAGAGGTGCTTCCTAGAAGTCATGGAGGAAGAAACAGCAGATGTAAAGGAGTTAGTGGAAGGGCTGGAGCATGGCTGCATCCAGTTGCCTGTGGAGGTCAACACGAATGGTGAGCTGGGATGTTAGGGCCATGGTGGGGTGTTGCCTGGGGTGGAGGGGCCTGCCTCTGAGCCCCTTATCCCACAGGTAAGTACATCACCCCGTACCAGAACCACAGGTTGGTGCTTTCTCTGCCTGCAGAGTTTTGTGAAGTCAACCTCAGTGATGATAAGAACCCTGCACCAGGAGAGATCGGGGAGGGTTCTCCCCTCCAGAATCTGACCGAATGGCAAGTCAATCAGCAGTTGCCTGAGACCCAGAGCTCCCAGAACTGCCCAGGCTTGGCAACAGCCCACATTTCCCCTTTCTCTCCTGGGTTTACAAGACTGTCAAGGGCATCATGGGGAGCTAGAGCCCAGAGAATTGCATCTGGGGGCTCTGCACTCTGGGGTTGTGGCACCCTGGTGATGTGGCTCCGGTTTATTTTTTTATTTCAAAATAAAATGAATGGATTTATCCTTACTGCTCAGCCATGTGTCCCTGTTTCCAGCACTTTGTCCTGGGTCTACACCACTGAACAGGGGAACCGGTGCCAGCAAAGGGCAGGTTTCTGGAATGTTCGGAGTCCCAGAGTGTCTGAGTGTGTCTAATGGGGCAGTTAGGGACCTTCCAGACCTGTCACTGTGTACTGCTTGGTGTTGCTTGGGGGATTCCAAGGGAACTGCCAAGGGGTGGTACTGTGGGGGTCAGCCCGCCCTGACAACCTCGATGGGAGGGAATACAGGGTGCCAATACCCAAGAGTGTCCACTCCCAGCCCAGTTTCCTGCTCCATCTCCCTGTCTCTCCAGTGTAGGTCCCAGCTGGCATTCTCCATCAGGGCTGAACTCAAGTCCCTGCCCTCTAGTGGCCAGAGCAAGGGTCACAGGATGAGAGTGAGGTTCATGGCCCAAGGGTTGTTCAAGCAGGATGTGGCCTTCCCACCACTCCTGACGTTGCCCTAGCAATGGCTGGGCCTCTCCCCACCCTGGCCCCCACTGCCGAGTTCCACAAGAACATTGCCAACAGAGACACATTCCCTGCCATCCAGAAGTGGGTTTTATTCTCAGCCAAGAGACAGCAAGACTGGTAGCATCAGGTCACACAGCTGCATGTACAGCACCCCCATGCTTCGAAGGCAAGTGTCTGGGAGAAGGCAGAGGGCTGGCAGTCCACAGGGAGGCTTACTGGAGTTCTCACACGTTGGATGGAGGATGTCAGGGAAACAGTGGCCTCTTGTAGTTGGGCCGCAAGACTACACAAGACTGCACAGTGACCAACCTCAGCACAGAGGCGAGGTGATGTCAGCCACACATTGTGTGTGTGTATGTGTGTGTGTGTGTGTGTGTGTGTGTATGAGTATTTATAGATATTTATAGAACAGGGCAGGGGCAATTTCACAGGGGGGCACAAGTTTTCACCAACATCACAACTGGTTGTGTCAGCTCACCACTACGATGGACTGAGTCACAGATGGAGGGGATGACTTTGGGGATAAGGGAACCACTGTCATGTCACAGAACAGCCATCCAGGCAGGCTTGGAAAGGGAGGTCTCTGAGGAAGAGGAGTGATCTGGTTAGAGGTCTAAGGGGGGCCTGGGGTTCTCATGTTGGGACGGACTTGCCTGACCCAATCAGCTGGCAGTTGGAGATAAAGCGGAGAGAAAACAGGAGACATAAAAACAAGGAGAAAGCTGATAAGGCAGGAGCCACCACCCACCATTGTGGGCCCAGGGGAGGAGAGGGAAGATGCAGGTGTGGGTGCAGCCAGATTCCTGGAAAAAACGGGCCAGATGGGAAAGGGGAGGAAGATGAAAGGAGGAGCAGGAGCCAGTGCCAGAGTGTCATGGGTAGCCCAGGTGGAGGCTGCAGTGGCCCTACCCCTGCCACACACATGGGCCTCTCACATAGCACCCAGGCAGTTCCAGACACATGTTTGCCCCCCTTGGGCTTCCCTCTTCTCTGGTCACCTTGTCTTCCAACCTGCTGGCCCATCACCCCTTGCCTTGGAGAGCCCTACAGGATAGCCCCCAGGTCTACTGGAGAAAGAACACTGCTTGAACCAGGAGAGTGGAGCTACAGGATGGCTGGAGGGAGCACTGGAGGCTACTCTGGGTGAGCAGAAAGCCCAGGAACCCTCTGAAGGGACCCTGGGGAGGCAGGGAGGGAAGGTAGCTGGATGCCAGTGGCCACAGGCTTATAAGTCTAAGAGGAGAACCTCAGTCGGTCAGGGGGCTGCAGGTCACATAGGTGAGACTGGGCCCTTCCTGCTGGGAAAGCAGAAGAGTGAGAGTGGCAGAAGAGTGGTGGCAAATGCTGCCGTCCCTTGACCAAGTCAGAGGTGACCCCTAGGAGCAACTGGTTAAGATGTGTGAACCCACGTGCTGGCTACAATGCTTCAACAGAGACCAAGGACTTGGCCTTCAGTGGCACACTAGCGGGTGTAATGACACCAAGGAGATATGGAAGGGAGATGTGTGTCCATGCCTGTCCTGTGAGGTGTGTCCTGGGCACAGTGTGTACAGGGCTCCCAGGAGTTCAGAAATCCTCAAACAGAGCTTACTCTAGATCACGGCTCAGGTGCCAGCCTGATGGAGGAGGCGAGACCCTGATGGGCACCTCTGCTCTACAGTGGCTTCAGCTCCCTGAAGGCCCAGGCTGGTATCTGACTGCACTGCCCCAGCACCGTGGCTCAGACTGGGCAATGTATACAGAATGCACAGAACAAAGTTCAAAGGCCCTGGTATCTCAGTGTCTAGCCCCACACACAACCCCCTCCTGCCCTCCCCAACAGTTCCAGAGAGTTTCTGCCAGCATGGACATGGAGCCTGTCACAAGAGTCCCCTGTTCATCATGGAGGACTTGGGCAGTGGTACTGAGTCCTGAGCCTGACTGAAAGAGGAAAAGAGAGTCAGCCAGCACAGGGCAAAAGAAGGAAAGAATAGATCTGGAACTGCAGGAGGAAGAGGCAGAAGCCTGACTCTGAGATCCCAGGTGTGTACCCCCCTCCTGCTGAAGTGAGGAGCTGGTGCAGCAGGACAGACACAGAGTTCATGCAGCAAGCAGAGAGGCATGTACCTACCATGACTATTGCTCTGAGGTCACCTATACTGATTCTGAAAGACAGCACAAAATCAACATGGCAGTTCACATGCATGCTTGAGGCATGCCTGAGGTGTTGTAACATGCACACACACACACACACACCAGTGTGCACACACATGCTGTGAGGCCCCACGGGACTGCTTGCACACACAAACACACATGCCCACAAACAACATGCAAAAACCTCCCTCCCCACCACCTCCCAGTGCACAGCACCCTCTCTGGCTGGGACGTGCAGCATGGATTGGGGCATGCAGCCACTCAGCACATAGAAGCACACACCTGGGTTGAGTCACAATACAGAAGTTTGCCTGCACATAGGGGCATTTGCACCAGCTCCCTGCACACTGGTGCTTGGCATGCTCAGATCACCTATGCTGCTCCTTGCTTTCTAGGGTCTGGTGGCCATTTCTCCACCATGGAGCCTTCTATGGCTCCCTACCACCTGAAGCATGAGACACAACAAGTCACACTCTTCTATGAACTTTGAAGGTTCCCCAATCTGCCCCAGCCCTGCTATAGAGCTCTTCCAGCTTCTAACTGAGCCAGCGGCTCCCTGACTATCTGCCCTCCTGATACCTCCAACCTGAGCCCAGGTCACACTGAAGGCTGGCCGCCTTGAAGAAACTCCTCCAAACACATACCTGGGCATGTCAAATACCCTTAAGAGTCTGGACTCACATTGGTAGTTTACAAAGTCTTCACACATAGCTATTTTTTATTTACTGTAGAGATTAAGCATTGCTGTGTTGCCCAGACTAGTCTCAAACCCATGGACTCAGGCAATTCTCTCACCTTCACCTTCCAAAGTGCTGGGATTACAGGCGTGAGCCACTGTGCCTGGGTATTCAATTTTTTAAAAGCAAGAACAGGATTCAGACACAAGATTTTGAAGATTCTTTATGTCAACTTATCTATGGAAACATATTTTTAGAAATCTGAAATCTTGCAATTTGAATTCTTATCTTTTCCAAATACCCATGAGGCCTAGAAAGCATGTGATCTATCTTTGTATTTATAATCTCACCACAGGCACCAGTTGAGAACGGATGGTTGTGTCCTGGCTTACTCATGAAGGCCCTGACTCTCAAACCCACACCTATGGTGCAATCACAGTATCAGGCACAGTCCCAGACCAGGAAGGAATGACTGGCGGGTCAAGGTCTACCCAATGAAGGGATGAGTTCTTGTTCATT
>NW_007168515.1:0-381 GCF_000164805.1 Carlito syrichta
ACCTAGCCAGCTGGAGAGCCAGATGAATTAACTAGCTGACTTAACTAGCTAGCCAGCTGGATAGACAGCTGACTTAACTAGCTTGGTACCTAGCTAGCCAACTGGCTAGCCAACTGACTTAACTAGTTGACTTAACCAGCCAGCATGCTGGTACACTTAGCTGACTTAACTAGTTAGCCATCTGGCTACCCAGCTGACATAACTAGCTCTCCACCTAACTAACTAGCTGGCTAGTCAGCAGATTTAACTAGTTGACTTAATTACCTAGTCAGCTGGCTAGCCAACTGACTTAAGCTCAATAACTAACTAGCCAGTTGGCTAGCCAGCTGACTTAAATAGCTGGCCTGCTTGCTAGACAGCTGAATTAACTAGCTTACTATA
>NW_007168516.1:0-1030 GCF_000164805.1 Carlito syrichta
TTTTTTTTTTTTTCATTTTTACCTTAGTGTGGTAGAATACAAGTGAGGATTTGCGACATAAGTAGGCAGCATGCAGGTGAAGTTTGGGCTTCTAGCTGGCCCTCTTTCCCCTTGGTAGTGGACTAGATAACTTTTGGGTTGCTACATGGGCCCCTCCCTACAGCCCCTCTCCCTTCTCTAGTAGTGCTCAGTGTCTGCCGATCCCACTCTTCTGCTAGTGTCACAGGTATTCAGAACCTACTTATGAGTGAGAACATGTGATATTCGGTTCTTTGTTTCTATGAAAGTTCACCTAGTATAACGGTCTCCAACTGCATCTAAGGGGCTGCAAAGGCCATAACTTTGTTCTTCTTTATAACTGCATGGTATTCCATCATGTATATGACCACATTTTATTTATCCAGGCCAATTTCAATGTGCATCTGGATTGGTTTCATGTTTTTGCTATTGTGAATAGTGTGGCAATAAGCATACATGTAAGGTGTCTTTTTGGTAGAGAGATTTATGTTCTTCCAGTTATATTCCCAGAGGAGGGATTGCTGGATCATATTGGAGCTCAACTTTTACTCTACACTACATTCCATAGAGGTTGAATTAGCTTGTATTCCCACTGACAGTGCAGAAGCTTTCTTTCTTTCTTTTTTTCCCTCTCTGCAGCCACTCTAGCACCTGTGGGGTTTTTTTTTCCCTTTTTTTGAGTTTGAGTCTCACTCTTGTCACCCAGGCTGGAGTGCAGCAGCATGATCACAACCACTGCAGGCTTGACCTTCTGGGCTTAGGTGATCCTTTCACCTCAGCCTTCCAAGTAACTAGAACTACAGACACATGTCCAGTTAGTATTTTTGTGAGTTATTGTGGAGATGAGGTCTCACCAAGTTACCTAGGCTGGCCTAGAACTCTCAGACTCAGGCAACTTTCTTGACTTGGCCCCCCAAAGTGCTGGATTATAGGTTGAGCCACTGTGCCCAGCGAACTATTTTTAAAGAATTTTCATATACACCCGGGGTGCCAAAAACCCATATACATACCT
>NW_007168517.1:0-5795 GCF_000164805.1 Carlito syrichta
TACAAGGATCAGGACCACATAGGTAGTGTGAGCCCCAGACAGTACATTGGATGGTGGTGGGAGAATCAGGTGACAGGTGTTAATGAGACAATGTTTGGTTGCTTTAGGAAGAAAGGGCAGTTCACAAAAGCATTTTTTTCTGTTAGAGTAGTGACTTATAAGGCACACTGAATGGTCCAGCAGCCTACTCAGTTTCAACCATTCTAATCTCCAATGACCTAGTACCTGAATCATGCCCAACCAGGTTCTCCTGGGTTTTTGCTTCCAGCACTGATTTTTGAACCTGGGCTAACAGATCTGATTCTGCTTGATGTCATTCTCCTGACAGTAACCCTGAGCATTTTAATCTGTCCAATCTTGCTACTTTCTTGGCATTCCTTAAAAGATGAGTGTGGACAGGTTTGAGTCAGGAGGAAATGTTCCATCGCTGACTAATTTTATGACTCCTAATAAATTACCTAAACTCTCTAAACCTCACTCTTTCATCTGTAAAATTAGAAAAGATTGGCCACATTGGAGTGTTGTGAAGATTAAATTATGCTATTTATGTTTGGCTTGCTATCTGCCCCTTAAAAGGTGATCATTATTTCTACAAAGCAGGGCTCCTCCAAATGTCATACTTGGAGCAGTTTTGCTTGTCTTTGACAGGTCTGTGATGAAAAAAGGCACAGAAATTGAGAGCTAATCCTTAGACACTTTCAGATTGGAAATTTTCTTAAAAATTGGTTCTTCCCTCAAATACTTTGAAAAGGAGTGACATACATGAGACTTCATTGAGGAAATGTCTGACGTACAGCTTAGCTTATGTCACCTGGGATGTCATTCTTAAGAAATATTCATTGACCTCTCCCTTTTCTGCTAGTTGATTGTCTCCATGGAATTGCCCCTCTTGAAAGTCTTCCTATCATGCCATGATATTCACGAAGGACCTCTTTCTCTTTTCTGCTCATCTCTTTGTGTCTGTTAAGGAAACACAAATTAATGTTAACATTTGTTCAACACATAGCTCACAAAATCTGTTTCAGAAGCACATGGGATGCATTCCAAACCCAACTGGCATTTCTGATTTGTGTTACCCATGCCATTTCTCAAAGCTGTCAGATGATGCTTAAAAGTCAGAGGAGAAAATCTAAGTCTTTTCATGTTAAGATGTAGTGACTGTACTAGAAAGCAAGCATTAACATTTTCAGAAAAGGGAGAAAGGAGGGCTTGATTAAATCTAAATACAACAATCCATTCTAAACGTATGCCAAGGTCAGCTTATCCATTAGTTTCAGGACAAAAGTTGCATTTGGAGCACTGATTTTTCATGGCTCCTCCTGAAACACGCAGTCATCGTGGAGACATTAATTAGTGCACTGTGCATGATTGCTTATGGCTATGGTAGAGGCAATGTGCCAACTGGTGGCTGAATAAAAGGCCAGCCTGCAAAGTCACAGTAAATTTGATGAAGTCAGGGACTTCATATTCCATTTTTAATACAACCTCTACCTAGAATAGGACCTGGAACTTAGTACGCTTTCAATAAAATTCAATAAAATGTTTGTTGAATGAGTAAATGGTTTCTAATGTCACCAAATCTAGAGTACCCCTAGAAACCTGGTTTTTTCACTGGTTCAGATCAGGATGTCTGATTTGAGTCAATGGCAGAAGCAGGAAATGAACATAAATCTGTCCAACTCCAGACTTCGTGTTCACTGTAATACAGCCTGCTGCAGAGCTGACGCCAGATACAAATGGCATGACCTTCACAACTGAGGTGGCTCCAGAATGCCAAATCCAGGCCACCCACTCCCTAGATCTCATGAGGGCTGTGCTACCCCTCACTTTTCTCACTCCTCTCTAAAGAGGAATTTATACTGGTGTCTCTTAAGCTTATTGCCAGGAAAACAAAATTGGATGTAATTATTGTGGGCAAGGAGTCCTCCCTTTCTTTGTCATTCTCTATGGAACGTGTCCTGGTCTTGTCTTCAAGAACCCAACCTGGCCCTTAGGCATACAAAGGTAGACATTACTGCTGTAAGTTGACGTACAAAACCAAAGTGGAATATGGTTCTAAAAACCCATTCGAGTCTTATCTTTACCCCCCCCATTCTTATAGCCATGTGCACTATATTACACTTGAGCTTCCTTCACTTGAATAATTTTAATACAGCAACAGAACTAACAGTGTTTGCTTAAGTAAACATGATAGCACTTTCCACGCAAATTGACCTCCTTTCTTTGATCAGCTTAATTAAAAAATAAAATAAAATAAAAGGTGAGCTCTGTATTGAGCCCTGAAGGGTAGAGGATTCAGAGTTTGTAATCTTGAGGGGCCAAAGGACTTTCAGACTGATAAACTCAGAGTCCTTTGACTTGGCATCAATAATCTAATGTAGTGGCTTCATAAAGTGGGGCTTGTGCTTTAAGAGTTGTAAAAAATTGAGGCCAGAAGAAAAATGAGAATGAAGGCATGGGTTGAAATGGAAAGGAAGAAAGGCTTGAAAGGAAGAAAAGCAAATCAAGAAATATAATTATACTTTTTTTTAACCTCTGTTGATTGAGATTCTGCCTATTTCTACTCTGCCTGGTGCAACAATCGACCACTTGACAAGTATTTCTATCATTTATGCTTCTTACACTTTTGGGACCAATGTGGCTGCCCAAAGAGGAGATGGAGATATGCTGGTTTGGAATATTTTAGAAAATGGAGCTTATATTCTTGAATACAAGATTTTGGTTTTGTTTTTGTTTCATTTTAAATTTGTGGGTTATAAGTCAGGATTGGATACATATGTGGGTTTAGGTACAGATGGAGTTTTGGGGTTCCCATTGAGCCTCACTTCACCTGGATTAGGATCAGGCACTCTTGTTGATGTTATGTGCCCCCTCTCCCTCCCTTGGCAGTTTCTGCTACTGCCAACTCCCAGACACATAATAATTTGCTTACTCAAACTAGGTATAAAAGAAAAAATCCTAAAGGTGGCAAGAGAGAAAAGTCAGACTACCTACCAGGGAAGACCAATTAGAATAACAGCAGACTTATCTACAGATACACTACAAGCTAGAAGAGACTGGATTCCAATCTTCAAAGTTCTCAAAGATAAACAATTCCAACCAAGAATTTCCTACACATCTAAGGTAAGCTTCCTCATTCTCATATAAAATGAAATAATTCCAGCATCTTGATCACTGAGACCCTGTTTATCTCTTTCTATTAGGCAACACCTTTTTTAATGTGGTGAAGGGCACTGGAGCTCAATCAATACCAGGTAGGCTAGAGTTAGAGAGAGAGAAAGATAACAAATCTGATTCTTCAGTTAAAAATGTTAATCCTGTTCAACACTTTTTAAAAATCATTTAAGAACTTCTCAGGATATTCCTTGAGTCTTGTTCTCCCTGTATATTCTCTCTCTGCTCATGTTCATTTTATGTTTTTCTGTTTGTTCCATTCCAATGTGGTGTTATAGTACAGCTTTAATCAGATAAATCTGGGTACAATTCCTGGTTCTCCCTAGTAATATGTCTTTTTTCTTTAAAACCCATTGATACATTTATACTGTTAATATTTATTTAAAATTGCCATTTGTACACCAAATTCTATGTTCACCATTTTCTTGCATCTTATACTTTCCTTCTAGGGACATTTTCCTGTTTTCTGAAAAAGCTTTTACTGTACATTTTATTTTTCTTTTATTACCTTCCTCAAGTTTTATTGTTAGCAAACATCCTCAGTTTTGTCTGTAAGTATATTTATTCCACCCTTGCCTTTTTGGTTTTTTTTTTTCATTTTTACTTTAGTGTTGTAGGGTACAAGGATTTGTGACATAAGTAGACTGCATGCAGGTGAAGTTTGGCCTTCTAGTTGGCCCTCTTTCCCCTTGGTAGTGGACTAGATAACCTTTGTGTTGTTACATGTGCCCCTCCCTGCAGCCCCTCTCCCTTCTCTAGTAGTGCTCAGTGTCTGCCAATCCCACTCTTCTGCTAGTGTCACAGGTATTCAGAACCTACTTATGAGTGAGAACATGTGGTATTCAGTTCTTTGTTTCTATGAAAGTTCACCTAGTATAATGGTCTCCAACTGCATCTAAGTTGCTGCAAAGGCCATAACTTTGTTCTTCTTTATAACTGCATGGTATTCCATCATGTATATGACCACATTTTATTTATCCAGGCCAATTTCAATGTGCATCTGGATTGGTTTCATGTTTTTGCTATTGTGAATAGTGTGGCAATAAGCATACATGTAAGGTGTCTTTTTGGTAGAGAGATTTATGTTCTTCCAGTTATATTCCCAGAGGAGGGATTGCTGGATCATATTGGAGCTCAATTTTTACTCCACACTACATTCCATAGAGGTTGAATTAGCTTGTATTCCCACTGACAGTGCAGAAGCTTTCTTTCTTTCTTTTTTTCCCTCTCTGCAGCCACTCTAGCACCTGTGGGGTTTTTTTTTTTTTCCTTTTTTTGAATTTGAGTCTCACTCTTGTCACCCAAGTTGGAGTGCAGCAGCATGATCACAACCACTGTAGGCTTGACCTTCTGGGCTTAGGTGATCCTTTCACCTCAGCCTTCCAAGTAACTGGAACTACAGGCACATGTCCAGTTAGTATTTTTGTGAGTTATTGTGGAGATGAGGTCTCACCAAGTTACCTAGGCTGGCCTAGAACCCTCAGGCTCAGGCAACCTTCTTGACTTGGCCCCCCAAAGTGCTGGATTATAGGTTGAGCCACTGTGCCCAGCGAACTATTTTTAAAGAATTTTCATATACACCCGGGGTGCCAAAAACCCGTATACATACCTTAAGAGACATTATCTATGTATTACTTTTCAATGCTGAATAGAGTTACAGTAGCAATATGTAATATGATGTTTGCTCAAAAGATGGCATTAATCAAATGAATGCTAGCATCACCATGTGACAGAGAGAACCATCAAAGTAAATGTCAGAGGCACAGTTGTCATTCGAGAAGTGCAAGACCACTTTTGAAGTGGTATTTGAAATTTGAGAATGTTGTGGAAGTACGACAACAATGGAGACATGAGAATGTAACAGAGTCTCCAACACGCCTAACAACTGCATGCATTCATAGTAAGCTCGAGACTCGATACTGTGTGTGATGTGCACAAGGGGCAATCCAGGAGGCCTCATACAGCAAGAAGTCCTGCAGTAGTTTGCTGTAAACAGAAGGGACTGGACGCTGATGGTAACCACTTTGAGCACCATTTGTAACTGCCGAATCCAAACGTGACTTGTATTCGCCTTTTGTTATCAGTACATATTGGATAGTGTAATTTAATGTTTTTTTCCTTTCTTAAAATGTGTGTACATTTTTTGGTGCCCTCTGCTTAATCTTAGGTTAGCAGTTATATTCCCTCGGTGTATAGAAGAGGTCATTTCACTGTCTTCTTATCCTACAACTGTTGCTGATAATTCAGTTGTCTAATAGTTGACACTTGATGGTGTTTTAAAAAAAATCTGTTTCTCAGTGACCTAATGGACTTTTCTTTGTCTCTCTCATTTTAGTTTCACTTCCAGTACAATGTATTTAGGTGTGACAATCTTTTTTACTCCTGAATTTCACTGGGATTCCTCATTCTGATGGTTCAAGTTTTTCATCAATTCTAAAAAGTTTTATCCATTGCCTCTTCTTACAGCTATATGGGAACCTACACTTACCTCAGAAGAAAACGTTGAATTCACACAATTGTCTGCAGAGCTCTCTGTTGTCTGCACTGGTGCAGCGAAAGGAAGGTAACCACTCCTGCTACCCCATCCTTGGTAACCAGGACTTTATTCACAGTTTTCTTTT
>NW_007168518.1:0-369 GCF_000164805.1 Carlito syrichta
ACTGGCCTCAGGGTGTTTACACCTGTAGTTGATTCAGGAAGAAACTTCTTTACCCAGATCTCCTCATTGTCCCTCCCTTTCCTCATTAGGCCTCAGCTCTCATTTTATCTACTTAGTGATGTTTACCCAAACCGTACAGCTCATTCATTCATTCATTTAAATGTTTACTAAGGACCTACTGCATGCCAGGCTCTGGGCAACAAACAAAACGGTCTGCTCCTCTTGGAATCTCACCCCCTTTTTGGGCAAGAAGACATACATCATTTATAAATAAGCATGTATAAATTTACATTCCACTCCGTGAATATCCTGCCCCTTATTTCTTAGTCTTTTTTCTGGTTACCTACTGCTATGCACCAACATTCTCAC
>NW_007168519.1:0-1359 GCF_000164805.1 Carlito syrichta
TTTTTGGGCAAGAAGACATACATCATTTATAAATAAGCATGTATAAATTTACATTCCACTCCGTGAATATCCTGCCCCTTATTTCTTAGTCTTTTTTCTGGTTACCTACTGCTATGCACCAACATTCTCACCCCCCAAACTGAGTGATATGAGGAGCCCAAGATTCTGGTGTCATAAGTCCTAAGAAGGCACAACAGAAGAGGCTTGTCTTTGCTCCATGATGTTAGACTTTCTGCTTGGGTGAGGCAAATGGCTCAGGGGACTCCTAGAACTCAGGGCTGTAACAGCCAGGATTGAAGAGTCCATGTTGATGATCAATCTTCACCCTCAGGTCTGGGAACTTGATGTGGGTGTTGAGAAGGCTGGGCTCAGCTGGAACAGTGGACCTGAGCCTTTCCCATGACCTCTCCAGCATGGTACTCTTGGAGCAGTTGGATTTCTTGAGAGGGCTTGTTGGGAGGTTCCAGCAGGAGGGTGTAGCTACTCATAAACCCTATACAGAAGAACGGTCCTTCTCTAGTGGGGATGTTCATCCTCTTCAACTGAGTGAGCAGCTTTGGGAGGGGGAAGCGCATGGAGCAGTGAGGGAGGAAGGGAACGCTCGCCTAAGAAGCCAGATAAGCCAAGCCAACCCTAGAGATCAGTGGGGTGACAGATTTCACAGCCAGATCTCCCTCACACTCAATAATCAGATTTCATACACATTGGCTCCTGTTCTTTGTGACTCAGCCTTAGATGTCACACTTCCCAACATGTATTAATTTAAAAGTCACAAGCCCACCCATACTTACCATAAATGGCCCATAAGTCTCACCTCTCAATGGAGGGAATGCCAAATAATTTTCTGTTATATTTTTAAAATATGACATCATTCTACTTCTTAATTATACTGGGGCAACTTCCTATGTGGCACTATTAAGATTGAGCCCCTGTGAATATCTAGTGTATATCTCTTATGTACACATGAATGGCTTTCTTTTAAGTATGTACCTAGGAGGCAATTGTTGGATCCTAGAGCACTGTATGTTCAGTAAAACAGTCATCCAGAAATATTTGCAAAGCACTTGAGCAAACGTATACTTACACCAGTTGTGTATTTGGTCTGGTGTGCCCACGTTATCCTCAGGTCTTGGTAATGTTTGTATATGCATTTTAGATCAAATTACATTTATTATAAATATGACTGTTGTCTCTGTGTCTGTGCCTCCTTAGCAAGTTTTGAAGCCAGAGATGTAATATTAAGAAGTTGGCAGGGCTGTGTTCATTCTTGAGCCTTCCAGTCAGAGTTTGTCTTGCTTTTCTGCTTTTAATGGCTGCTGCATTTCTTGCTGTGCCCCTTCCTCACATCACTCTACCTTC
>NW_007168520.1:0-751 GCF_000164805.1 Carlito syrichta
AAGTGTTGCTCCATTATCTTCTGGTTTGTGTACATGACAAGAAGTCTGCTATAATTTTTATCTTTGCCTTTTTGCACATATGACTTTTTCCCCCTAGGGCTACAGTTAGGTTTTCCTGATTATCTCTGGCTTTCAGCAACTGAATGATAATGTGTCTTGGCGTAATTTTCTTTGCTTCTTCCATTTTGGTTTTGTTGATATTGTTGGATCTATGGGTTCATATCTTTCATCAAATGTATGAATTTTTTAGCCATATTTCTTGAAATTTTTTTTCTCATTTTTTTCTTCTCTTCCTCTGTAACTCCAATTGCATACAATAGACCACTTCATATAATACCACTGGTCACCAATGTCTTTTTATTTTTTAGTCTTTTCCTCCTATGCCTGTTTTCAAAACACTTTTCTGCTATTTCTTAAAGTTATTGATCTTTGCTTCTGTAGCGTTTTATCCACTATCAATTCTGTTCAGTATATTTTTCATTTCAGATCTGGGTTTATCCTCTCTAAAGGTTTCATATGGCTTTTTAAAATATATCTTCTCAATCTCTCCTCCTCATGTTTATGTGTTCCTGTGCTTTCTTATATATACAGATCATGTGCATCATAACTCAGCATGCTTGTCTGCTCATTTCATCATCTCTGTAATGTCTGAGTCTATTTTTATTCATTGATCTTTCCCTCAGTTCATCTTATTTTCTTGCTTCTTCTAATGTATTATAAATAGATGTGGGTGATGCATGTTGCTGTCATG
>NW_007168521.1:0-403 GCF_000164805.1 Carlito syrichta
TGAGCCGAGGCCTCAGCTGATCCACACTCTGCAGTGGAGGCTGTCTGTGTGGCCTCCCATGGAGAGCGACCCAGGGCCAGCTTGTTGCAGCAGGGAGAAGACCACACTGGGGCCCACGTAGCTCTGCAATGACGGCTCTCCAGAAGCCCTATGCCAGAAGGCAAACAGGTTCCTTGAGAGAGGTTACACGTTAACCTCCAAGCAGCTCATCCCGCACTTTCTTCCTGACCATCAGTCTGATGGGCAGCTTCCCTGAGAGGAGGTGAGTCTTTGATTTTTCTCTATTTTGGTCAGATTAGAAAAACCCAGGTGGGAGGGCCGAGGATGGATGGTGAGAGGGCAGAGCGTAGACAAAAGGGTGAGATATGAGAAGCCCTGGTGGAAGGGAAACTCTTCTGAAGCC
>NW_007168522.1:0-653 GCF_000164805.1 Carlito syrichta
GGTTGAGTAGGCTAACGAGCTAGTTAGCTAATGAGTTAAGTCAGCTGGATGAGTCAACTTGCTATCTAGTTAGCTAACGAGTTGTCAGCTGCTTGAGTCACCTAGGAAGCTCGTTAGCTAAAGAGTTAAGTCAGAAGGTTAAGTCAGTAAGCTAGCACGTTAGATAATGGGTAAGCTAACTATTTAACTAACTGGTTAAGTAAGCTTGCTAGCTACGTAGCTAGCTATTTAAGTCAGCATGTTAGCTAGGTATTTAGCTAGTTAGTTAACTGTGTAAATCGGCTGGTAGCTAGGTAGCGAAATAGTTAGCCAACTATTTAAGTAAGTTGTCTTCCTAGATAGTTAGTTAATTCAGCGAATTAAATCAGCTGGCTGGCCATCTGGCTAGCTCAGTAGTGAGGTAGTTAAGTTAGTTGGCTAGCCAGCTGACTAGCTAGTTAATTCAGCTAATTAAAAAGCTGGCTAGCCAAACTGGCAAGGTAGGTAGCTAGCTAGTTAGGTCAGCTAGATAGCTGCATGGCTAGATAGTGATGTGTTGGAGTAAAGTAAGCTGGATAGCTACCTGGCTTGCTGTTTAAGTCAGCTAGTTTTGTCAGCTGTCTAGCCAGCTGGCTAGGTAGGTAGCTAGCTAGATAAGTCAGCTTGCTAGCCAG
>NW_007168523.1:0-1732 GCF_000164805.1 Carlito syrichta
CCAGCTAGCTACCTAACTAGCCAGCTGGCTTAACTACCTGCTCAACTAGCTAGCTCCCTATCTAGCTATCTAGACTGCCAATTGACTTAACTAGCTGACTTAACTAGCTAGCTAGCTGACATAACTACCTGACATATAACTAGCTTCCTAGATAGCCAGCTGATTTAGCTAGCTGAAATAACTAGCTAGCCAGAGGGATAGCCATCTGACTTGACTAGCATTTTAATTAGCTAACCAGCTGGATAGCCAACTGACTTAATGAGCTGTCTTACCTAGCTAGCCAGGTTGTGGCCAGCTGACTTAACTAGCTGATTTAAACAACTAGTCAGCTGCCTAGTCAGCTGACTTAACTAACTGGCTCTCTAACTAGCCAGCTCGTTAGCCAGTTGACTTACCTAGCTGACATAAAGTAGCAAGTTGGTTAGCCAACAAATTTAACTAGCTAGCTACATACCTAGCCAGCTGGCTAACCAAATGACTTAACTAGCTGACTTGAACTGCTAGCCTGCTGACATATCTAGCTAGTTACCTATCTAGCCAACTGGCTAGACAGCTGACTTAAATAGCTGACTTAACCAGCTAGCTACCTAGCTAGCCAGCTGAATTAAATAGTTAACTAACTAGCTAGCTAACTAGATAGCCAGCTGAATTAAATAGTTAGCTAACTAACTAGCTACCTAGCTAGCCAGCTGACTTAAATAGTTAGCTACCTAACTAGCTAGCTGACTTAATTAGCTAGTTTACTAGTTTGCTTTCTCATATCTAATGTGATAGATAAGTGACTTAATTATCTTGCTTAACTCATTAGTTAATGGGCTAGCTAGCTGACATAACCAGCTGACTTAAATTCTTAGTTAGCTAGGTAGCTAGCTGACTCATCCAGCTGACTTAACTCATTAGTTAACTAGCTAGCTAGTCTACTCAACCAGCTGATTCAACCCGTTTCCTAACTTGCTAGCTAGCTGACTCAACCAGCTGACTTAATTCATTAATTAACTAGCTAACTGCCTGACTCAACCTGCTAACTTAACTCATTGGTTAACTAGATAGCTGGCTGATTTAACCAGCTGACAAAATTAGAAAACTGACTTAGCTAGCTGACTAAACTGGCAGACTTAACTAGTTAGCTAGCAAACTTAACTTTGTGAATTAAATAGATAGCTAGCTATTTAACTAACTGTATAACTAGCTGACTTAATTAATTAGCTAACTATTCAGAAAGCAGACTTAAGTAAATGACTTAAATAGTTAGCTCACAAGTGGCTGACTTATTTGCTGACCTATTTGACCAATTAGTTGGCTGACTAGTTAGGTGACCTAACTAGTCGACTGACTAGTAAACTGAACTAAATTGTCAACTGACATTTTGCCTAGCAATCAGCCGATAGCTTAGCTAACTTAACTAGTTGGACGGGTAGTAGGCTGACTGGTTAGGTGACTTAACTAGTCAGTAGGCGAGTGAGCCAACAGGTTAGCTGCCTTAACTAGTCAACTGGCAGGTGAGCCAGCTGGTCATCTGAATTAACTAGTTCAAAGATGAGTGAGCTGATTGTCAGCTGACTTAACTAGTTGGTCAGTAGGTGAGTCGAATGGTCTGCTGACTTAACTAGTCGGCTGGAGTCAGAGATGACTGGTCAGCTGAATGTAGTCGACTGGTGAGTGAGCCAATTGGTCAGACTTAAGTAGTCGGCCGCTGAGTGAGCCGACCAATGAGCTGACTTAACTAGTTGGC
>NW_007168524.1:0-924 GCF_000164805.1 Carlito syrichta
GTGCCCGAGGCTGGAGGGGCTGGCAGGGGCGAGGCCTGGGTCCGGCCGGGACCAGTGGTGGGCCTGGGCTACTTCCGCTCTGCCGGTGCCAGAGGGCCTGGGTCTTGCCTCCTCCTGTGGGAACTCGTGGACCCACCTGAGCCAGGCCCCAGGCTGTGGGCGGAAGCGAGGCAGGTCAGGCTCCGGAGCCACAACCCTTCCAGGGCGGGTCAGTCCGACTTGGGAGAAAGCCCCTCTCCAGGTCCCTGCATCCATGCTGCATTTTCACTAAGTTCCCGGACAGCTTAGAAGAGCTGCTTCAGAATGTTCTGGTCCTGCAGGGACAGGTTCTGTGACCATTTCCACAGATGCTGTGTGCACACACAGACACACACACATGCACACACAGACACACACACATCCCTGTGTGCATGTGTGTATTTGTGTGTATTTGTGCATGTGTGTATTTGTACATGTGTACACGTGTGCCTCTGTGTGTTTGCATGTGTGCTTGTATTTGTGCATGTGTGTATTTATTGACTTATAATTCACATACCACACAATTCACACCTTCAAGTGCATGTGTGTATTAGTGCACTCAGAATTGTGCAATCATTATCATAATTAATGTTAGGACTTGTGCGTGTGTGTGTGTGTGTGTGAGATTCTGTCATTCATCCAGGCTGGAGTGCAGTGACATGATCACGGCTAGCCATAGCCTCAACCTTCTGGGCTCAGGCAATCCTCCCCCTTCAGCCTCCCGAGTAGCTGGGACTACAGGTGCCTCCCACCGTACCTGGCTAATTTTTTCATTTTTTGTAACAATGAGGTCTCACGATGTTGCCCAGACTGGTCTCAAACTCCCAGACTCAAGTGATCCTCCTGCCTCAGCCTCCCAAAGTGCTGGGATTATAGGAGTGAGCCACCGCACCCAGCCCAAAGTTA
>NW_007168525.1:0-4393 GCF_000164805.1 Carlito syrichta
CAGATGCAAGCACTCCAGGTTCTGAGGCCCAGGAAGCTGGCAGAGCCACAGGATGGAAGAGAAACACCCTACTGATTGCAGTGAACTGTGAAATGTGCAGTACATCGGTCCTTGTATGTGAACACGCCCCCTGCCCTACTAATAGTCCGTCACTTAGAGTTGTTTTGAGGATTAAATGAGAGCAGTGCCTGGTACGTAGTGTTGCAGAAATGGTTCCTCTTCTTCTGCCTTTTGAGACCTCAGTTTCCAAGACGTTGACTAGCCGTGTAACCTAAGAACAGTTCTATTCTTCAGGCTTCCCTCCTCATCTGTAAATGAGAGTATCCCATTTAGCAAGTGACCGCTGCACATTTGCTATACACCTATGAGTAACCTAGGTTAAGAGAACAGAAAAAAATTGAACAGGCTCAATAGGGTCCCCGTTTTCATGGTGCGTACATTCTGGTAGAGAAAGAGGTGATGAGTATAAAAGCAAATGATTGCAGAAAAGCAATAAAATCAACTAGGAAGAATGCCATCGGGGTGACATGATAGTAAAGGACTCCGGGGTTAGAGCTCATTTAAATCAGGTGACTTGAAATTGTATTGCTGAGCAGGTGGCATTTGAGCTAAGACCCAAATTGCATAAAGAAATCAGCTTATAAGCCGGGCTCGGTGGCTCAGCCTGTAAACCCGCGCCTTTCGGAGGCTGAGGTGAGTGGATTGCCTGAGCCTACGGGTTCAAGACCCGCCTGGGCAACTTGGCGAGACCTCATCTCTACAATAAATCAAACAAAATTTAGCCTGGCATGGTAGCGCACGCCCGTAGTTCCAGCTACTTGGAAGGCTGAGGCGGGAGGCTCGCTGGAGCCAAGCCAATCAAGGCTGCGGTGGCGGGGAGCGGCCGCTGCACTCCAGTCTGGGTGACGGAGTGAGACTCCAACTCAAAAAAAAAAAGGAAGAAATAAAGAAAAAAAGAAATCAGCTTATACACCTTGAACATTTATCATAATACTCTAAGAAAGGGATTGCCAGTAGTGGGAACTGCCATGGGAGGGGGTGGGGATTGGCAGTTGAGGGAAACTGCCAGGGGAGGGAGGAGCACACCTCAACAACAAGGGTACCTGCGTAATGAACATTTGTATACATAACCCTGAATTGTACCCCGCATCTTTAAAGTAAAGAAGAAAAAAGGCTCTGTTGCCTTGCTAAGCTATGGTGTGGCCATGTGCTCTTTGAGCTATGGCCAGGCCATGTTTCCTGGTTTGGCCAACCCTATCTCTCTTTCTAATTTACTTTCTAAATAAAAACTATTTTCTCATCAAAAAAAGAAAAAGAAATCAGCTTATGTGCATACATGAAGGGGACAAATGCCCCAGGGAGAGGGAACAACCAGAGCACAGGCTCTGAGAAGAAAATAAGCACAGCATGTTCACAAACAGGCCAGTGTAACTAGAGTGGTTAGTGAATGATGAGAGCATACAACACGATGAGGCTGGAGATTCAGGCGGCGACCAGATCATGTTCAGACTATTTTATCCAGAACTCCTGGATCTTATAAAAGTCATTGACAAACATGTTGAGTAGCATAGTACACGATGGCACTTTTCCAAAACCCCACCTAAACATCTTTGAGACCAAGGCTCTAGTAAGATGTGTGCTTTTCTTATAATTTTGAAGAACTTATTATTTAGAGAAGTTTGAAGTTCACAGAAAACGGACAGGAAGGTGCAGGGACATCTCATATGTCACCTTCTCCCACACAGGCATAGCCTCTCCCATTATCAATACCCCCCCCCCCACTGGTCCATTTGTTACAACCGATGAGCCCACATTGACACCTCATGATCCCACCGAGATCATAGTTTATATTAGGGTTCACTCTTGGTGTTGTGCCTTATATGGTCTGCACAAGTCTACATTGATATTCATCCACCATTAGAGTAACATACAGAGTAGTGTCACTGCCCTAAAAATCCTCTGTGGTGGGCTCACGCTGCTCCCTGGCAATCACTGACCATTTTCCTGTCTCCATAATTTGCCTTTTCTAGAAGATCATATAGTTGGAATCATACAGCATGTAGCCTTTTCAGATCAGCTCCATTCACTTAGTAATAAGCACTTAAGGTTCCAGCATATCTTTTCGTGACTTGATCGCATATTTCTTTTTAGCGTTGAATAGTAAGTATTCCATTGTTTTGATATATCACAGTTTATCCGTTCATCTACCGAAGGACATTTTGCTCACTTCCAAATTTTGGCAATTATGAATAAAGCTGCTATGAACATCTGTGTGAAAGTTTTTGTGTAGACAGGAGCATTTCAACTGCTTTGGGTATGTACCAAAGAGTGCGATTGCTGCCAAACCGTCTTTCAAAGTGGCTGTACCAATTGGCATCAATGCCTGCAATGAATGAGTTGCTGTGGTTCCACATCCTCTCCAGCATTGGTGCTGTCAGTGTTCTGGATGTCGACTATGCCAATAGGTGTGTGGTGCTATCTCATTTTTGTTGTAATTTGCATTTCCACGATGACATACGATGTGGAGCAGCTTGTCATATGCTCACTTGTCATGGATATAGCATCTTTGGTCAGGTGTTTGTTAATGTCTTTGGCCCAGCTTTCAATTGGGTTGTTTGTTTTCTTATTGTCAAGTTTTAAGAATTATTTGTATATTTTAGATACCAGGCCTTTAGCAGATGTGATTTTGAAAATAATTTCTCCAAGTGTGTGGCTTCTTTTGTCATTGTCTTGATGTGTTTTGCAGGCAAAAATTTCTTATATATATTTTTAGATAAAAAGCAATTTTTCTTATCTATATACATAATTAGCTGGGTCATTTATTGAACAATCTTTTCCATTCCAACAGAGCAGTGTTGCTCCTTTGGGATAGGATAAAATTTCCATGTGTATGAGAATCTACTTCTAAGTTCTCTGATCTAGTTCACTGGAATACTTCACTGCATTGTAACCTTTTTGCATCATGAACACATAGAAACGATCATCTTTGCCTGGCCCATTGGTGGAAATGGAAGAGGCTGATGGTCCTACAGGGCTTCAAGTACGCCAGGCCTCCTCTCTTTATAAAATTCAGCCTTCTCCTCCACGAGCATGGATCTAATATTATAAAGATTGCAAGCCTCCCTAAAGTGATCTGTGAATTCACCTGATTTCAAAATTATTTTGGAAGAGATGAAAAATTGTCAAGACAATTTTTGAGAACAACAAAGAGAAAGGAGTTGCCTCGTCAAACAAAACATTTTAAATTGTCATTTTGTATTGATATGTAATATTTGTACATATTTATGGGGTGTATTTGATACTTTGTTCAATGCATAGAATGTGTAATGATCAAGTCAAGGTATTGTAGATATCCTACAACTTGAGTATTTTTCATTTCTATGTGTAGGGAATGTTCAAGACCTCTCTTCTAGCTATCCTCCTAGCCAGGCTCGGTGGCTCAGCCTGTAATACCGTGCCTTTGGGAGCCCGCGGGTTCGAGACCTGCCTGGGCAGTGAGATCTCATCTCTACAATAAATCAAAAAATCAGCCGGGTGTGGTAGCACATGCCTGTAATTCCAGCTACTTGGAAGGCTGAGGCGGAAGGATCACCGGAGCCCAGCAGGTCGAGGCTGCAGTGTCCGCTCCGGCCACTGCACTCCAGTCTGGGCGACGGAGTGAGACTCCAACACACACACACACACACACACACACACACACACACACACACACACACAAATTAAATATTCTCCTCCTACTCTGTTATCAAACTGCTATCAAACCGTCTAACTTATTCTATCTAATTGTACATTTGTAGCCACTGACCAACCTCCCTTCTCTGTTCACCCACACCCTTCCCAGTAACTATCATTCTACTGTCTCCCTCTATGAGGTTAACTTGTTTTAGCTCCCGCATATGAGTGGAAACATGTGATATCTGTCTTCCTGTACCTGGTTTATTGCACTTAACATCATGACCTCCAGTTCCTTCCAGGTTGCTGCAAAGGGGAGCATGTGAGAATCGGAGAATCGCAGGCATCTTCCCGATCTGGGGGCTCAGTGGCTTCATTCAAATAAGAGCCTCTGGTGGTTCACGTGCTCATTAGAGCCGGAGAAGCTCAAGCTCAGAAGACCGTTGAGCAGGGCTTTCTCTCATTACAGAAGCAGCGTGGGTTACAGGAAAGGGAACAAGCTTGGGGTTGGACAGGGATGATTTAAAATTCTGTTTTCATTGCTGAGTGGCTTCAGCTTCCTCACCTGTAAGTGAGGAGAAGTATGCTTTCCTCACAAACTTACTTTGGATTGGATGATGTATTATTCGTTTCCTACAGGCTGCCCTAACAGGTTATCATAACCTTTGTGGCTTAAAGGTTAGAAGTCTGAAATCAAATGTCGGCAGGGCCACACCCTCCC
>NW_007168526.1:0-1058 GCF_000164805.1 Carlito syrichta
CCACATATGAGTGGAAACATGTGATATCTGTCTTCCTGTACATGACTTATTGCACTTAACATCATGACCTCCAGTTCCTTCCAGGTTGCTGCAAAGGGGAGCATGTGAGAATCGGAGAATCGCAGGCATCTTCCCGATCTGGGGGCTCAGTGGCTTCATTCAAATAAGAGCCTCTGGTGGTTCACGTGCTCATTAGAGCCGGAGAAGCTCAAGCTCAGAAGACCGTTGAGCAGGGCTTTCTCTCATTACAGAAGCAGCGTGGGTTACAGGAAAGGGAACAAGCTTGGGGTTGGACAGGGATGATTTAAAATTCTGTTTCCATTGCTGAGTGGCTTCAGCTTCCTCACCTGTAAGTGAGGAGAAGTACGCTTTCCTCACAAACTTACTTTGGATTGGATGATGTATTATTCGTTTCCTACAGGCTGCCCTAACAGGTTATCATAACCTTTGTGGCTTAAAGGTTAGAAGTCTGAAATCAAATGTCGGCAGGGCCACACCCTCCCAAGGCTCTAGGGGAGAATTCTTCCTTGCCTCTCCCAGATTCTGGTGCTTCCAAGTGTTTCTTCACCATGGCCACAACACTTCCCTATCTCCACATGGCCTTCCTCGGTGTCACGGCATGCCCTCTCCTCTTTTCATAAGGACATCTGTCATTGGATTTAAAGAGCACCCTGAATCTAGATCATATCATTTCCACATCTTTAACATCTCTAAAGACCCTGTTCCCAAATAAGACCACATCTGAGGTTCTGAGTGGGTATGAATACTGTGGCAACACTACTCAACCCCCCACAGATCACATCAACGTAGGTCAAATGTCTGGCCCGTGGTGGGTACGCAACACAGGCTTCCTCTACCATCTTTCCCCCTGTATCCAAGTGACCCCAGGGCCAAGAATAGCATGGGGAATTGCTGGCGAAATCTCAAAGGGTACCTTTCCATTTGGGCAGGAGCATCTCCTTCATTAGACACAGAGAAGAAGATGCTTTCATGACACTCATCCTGCAGCTAAACCAGTTCTTTTTTTCCTCTCTGCAATTTGGAGCAAAAGCTCCTTT
>NW_007168527.1:0-5512 GCF_000164805.1 Carlito syrichta
ATCAACGTAGGTCAAATGTCTGGCCCGTGGTGGGTACGCAACACAGGCTTCCTCTACCATCTTTCCCCCTGTATCCAAGTGACCCCAGGGCCAAGAATAGCATGGGGAATTGCTGGCGAAATCTCAAAGGGTACCTTTCCATTTGGGCAGGAGCATCTCCTTCATTAGGACACAGAGAAGAAGATGCTTTCATGACACTCATCCTGCAGCTAAACCAGTTCTTTTTTTCCTCTCTGCAATTTGGAGCAAAAGCTCCTTTAAGGGAAGGAACAGATGAGTGAAAAGAAATAAGCACTAGGTGAGAAGAACCCGACAGTACGTTGGTTGTACTTAAAGCTCTCCTCTCCTTTCTGAGTTTTCTGCAGTGGAAGAAATGTTCTATAATATTCTCTGTCCAACACAGTAGTCACTAGCCCCGTGTGGCTATTGAGCACTTGAAACGTGGCCAGTGTGACTAAGGAACTGAATATCCAATTTAATTTGAATTTACGTTTGAATAGCCACATGTGGCTGGTGGCCACTGGATTGGACACTGCAGCTTGAGAGTAGGGACCAACCAACAATTTTTTTTTTACATAAAATGGCAATTAGAAATATTTTAGGCTTTTGTGGGCCACATGAACTTTGTCACAAGTATTCCACTCTGCCATTTTAACATGCGAAAAAAAACAAAACAAAACCATAGACAATATATACACAAATAGCTATTGCTGCAATCCCCTAAAACTTTGTTGGAGAAAACAGGTGGGCTGATTTGGGCCTGTGGCCTGTGGTTTGCAGACCTCTGCTTTAGGGGATAACCTTGTGATGTTAGGGAAAAAATTGTTAAAATAAACTTCAGGTTATTTTTAAAAATATTCCCGAGACTAAAATTAATGCCTTTCTTTAAATTTGAATTGCATAAAACATTAGTTTTTCTCTTGATCTATAAAAATCCTATAAGTGACTTGTCTTATAAAATTAAAACTCGATGTTCTATGTTATTGTATAAAATTACTGCCCATCGGCTGGAGACAGTGATTTGTACCTGTAATCCCAGCACTTTGGGAAGCTGAGGTGGGAGGATTGCTTGAGCCCAACAGTTTGATAGCTGCATAGGCAACGAGCAAGACCTCATCTCTATAAAAAGAAATAAAAAAAAATTAGCTGGGCATGGTCGTGCATGCCTGTAGCCCCACTTACTCGTGAGACTGAGATGGAGGGATCGCCTGAGCTGTGATCATGCCACTGCACTCCAGCCTGGGCGACAGAGTGAGATTTCAACTCAAAAGATTGATAAAAATTATTACCTACCAATGATTATTACTGTTAGTCTATTAGATAGCTGTTCTACACATATGTGCGTGCACACGCGCACACACGCACACATGCACACATTTTGGTGTACGTTTTGTGTCTTGAAAACTGCGTCACCATTTACAAAAGGTAATGAGGCTGTTTGTGCTGCTCTGCAGTAAATATCCTTGAAATACTAACCTCTCAACTCGATGGCTGTGGCAGTGCGGTTATTTTCTGTTGCTGCGGGTACTCTATTAACATAAGAAAGATGTGTGGAATCAGTCCCTGATAATCTAACTGCATTTCTTTTTTTCACAAAGGCTGACTGCACTAATTTTTACGATATATGTTTTATTAAGTTTGCAACATTTCTCTAGTAACGTTGCCTATCTTAAAATGACGAATGCCATACTGTGACACTGTCAGTTTGCACCGTTAGCCATGAGAAAAAGTCAGGAGTTATGGAGTAATCCCTGATTGTGCTCAGCAAAAAAAATGCTTTTCCCTAAAATGAGCACTCTAAAAATAATCAGATTTTATAGACACAAACGATTTCACATTTCTTAGGAGCACAATCTGTGTTCAGAAATCGTTCTTGTGCCAGTGTAATACGCCATCGTGCTGGAATGGCTGTAAGTGTGCTGAGGAAAGAAGATGCGTACTAATGGGACAGTAGTCAGAAGTCATCCTATGGTCTAGTAAGGAACAGTCGAGAACAATGGCATAACCAGAATGGCTTTGGCCCGGGGTGTGCGGGGACTTCACCCTGTGGGATCCTCCAAAGGAGTTGCCATGGTCTACCCATCATGGCAACCAATGGTCCAGATCACTGTTTCCAAAGACAATGAGGGGAGTCTGGGTCCAGTCGGGACTAACACTGATATCTGAGGTATATACCTTCTGATGGAAGTGCCAAAGTAGCAGGCACCTGGGCAAAGGAGATACTTGCCGTCAAGTGAGTTACTGTGTCATGGTGAACCTGACAGGTGAAGGGGGGAAAGCTATGGAGCAGCAATCAAGTCTGATTTCTTGCATGAGAACCAAGGGAAAGGGACCCAGGCCTTCTAAGAACCCAAGCCTTGTGAGCTATGGATCAAAGCTTTTCTAGTGAGGCTGCCCATGGTGGGAGGATTGTTTAAGCCAAGGTTATTGAGACCAACATAGGCAACATAGTGACACCTTAGTCTGTACCAAAAAAATCAAAAAATTATTCAGGTGTGCTGTCCCACACCTGTAGTCCCAGCTACTCAGAAGGATGAGGCAGAAGGATTGCCTGAGCCTGGGAGGTCAAGGCTCTGGTGAATCCATAGGTGCAACTGCACTCCAGCTTGCATGACTGTGGACTAAAAAAAGAAAAAAAAATGCAGATTTGATAGGTAAGCGCTTCAAACCTGATTCATTTTAGTAGCAAGATGAACTTAATATTGACAGCCCATTGGAGCTGTTTCCTAATGGCTCTTGGTTTCATGAGCCTAAATAACTTGCAGTTGGAGGTGAAACCCATTCAGTACAGTCACTTTTAGAAATATGACAGAGATGAATTTGTCAATATAACTGATGTCTCAAAACCTTCTGTCAGGGCAACAATAAAAGAATTGAATAATTATATTTTTCTGGGATTTTTTTTTCTATTGCTCTATCCCAATGTTTATTCCTACACTTAGGGAAAAATTAAAACATGGGATGGCTCGTTTCCTGAAACACTTTACAGATTCTTGCTGTAGTTTTTGCTCAGGAAAAACTAAAAAATTCCTGGCTCCAATGACTTAAGGAACAAAATATCTTGGGATAATGGAGAGCCCCCAAATAAAGATCTTCTCATTAAAAGAATGAGGTTACAATGCAACTGTGTCCCAAGTGCCTACTCCATAATCATTATTCAGTAAGTGCTCTGCGTTAGAAAGAAAGGAAGGTGGAAAATAGAGAAAAGAAAACAAAGAAAATCTCATATATTTGGAACAAGAAAGGAGTGGGGACACCATTCTATCTACACTTCCTTTATTTGAAAAATGAACTCAAAGTAATGAAGTGGTTTCTCCAAGGTTCCAAGCTCCTAGCTAGGAACTAGTTGGAGTGAGACACGAGGCCAAGTATTTTCATTTCCACCTAGAGCTCTATAGCATTAAATAGCGGGTTGCTATTTCTCTGCACCTGAGTAGATTTGGAAGCGAAGCATTCACTCAATCGTTATTGAACGCCTACATCATGCAGGACTCTGTGGTAGATGCTATAAGCCCACAGGGTTCTCCCAATCCAACAAGGGAGACCGATGTGAAATCAAACAAGGGCTCTGATGGAGGCCCTTGAAGAATGGTGTTTAACAAGCCAAGGGAGTAAGAAGCTTTCGAACTGAGGCACTGGGGAAGGGTTTTCTTTTGAGGAGTTAGCTTTTGTATTGTTTCCAAAGATTTCAACAGCATGAGGAGGAGAGAAGAGATGTTTTTGATCTAAGAAAATGCTAGACGTAAACCAAACATCGAAAATAATGCACATGGTAAAGTCAACATTCTGTGCTGGGAGGCATTAGAGTGAGGTGGCTGAGAGCTGTGTTTGAGTGCTAGCTATGTTGATGATTAGTATGGTGGCTTTGTACTTTGAATTAGTCAATTCAGTTCAAAAGAACAATTTGACTTTCCCTCTATACACCCAGGTGTGGTTTCACATTGTAGAAACAGAGTTTTCTTTCTTTAAGCAGATCTAAATATTATTCTAAAATTCTGCCCCAAATATGAGAACACTAAAACAAAAATTTGTGGACAAACTTTCTTTTTTTTAGGCCAGGTGCAATGATGGTTCACACCTGTAATCTCAGCACTTTCAGAGGTCGAGGCCAGAAGCTTGCTTGAGCTGAGGAGTTTCAGATCAGCCTGGGCAACATAACGAGACCTCGTCTCCACAACGTTTTTTTAGAAAATTAGCCAGGCGTGGAGGGGCCACATCCATAGTCCCAGTTACTTGGGAGGCTGAGGTGGAAAGATCACCTGAGCCCAGGAGGTCGAGGCTGCAGTGAGTCATGATCATGCCACTGCACTCTAGCCTGGGTGACACAGTAAGACTCGATCAGAGTGATTTTTTTTTTTTTTTGCTTATGCTCTCACACTGATAGTACCAAAATCGACTCCATTTATATATGGGGCTGGCTATACATGAACTGAACAAAAAGACAAAAATCTCAATCGTTTCTGAGAAAGCGCATGTAGCTTTCATTCAGTGATGTGGAAATTGCCAGGTGTAAAAAGAGATCTATGTCAAAGCAAACGTCATCAGCAACTTAATTGCTATGGTAAGCATTTTTTAAAAATAATTCTCAATATTCTCAGATTTTACTTATAAATAGTTCTTTTGGGGCAACCTCCTCAGGTTCTCTCAATAGGGAGCTTTTCTGTCCTCTCAATAAATCCTGCTTTCTAAAAAAAAAAAAACAAACAAAAACAGTTCTTTTGATGCCTTAAATTCTTGAGCCATTCCCACAAGAGAATGGAAAGTGTTCATCGCGTGGCCTCAGATCTACGTATGTACAGATCATGGGCTGTAAAGAATGTAACTGAATTACCAGAACCTGTGAATAAGTGGTCTGTGTGCTTAGCCTCCTGGTTGATCATTTCCCCCATGTTTGGTTCTACTCTTTCTAAAAAGGAAGGTTATTCTTAAACAGCAACTGTCTAAAAGTAGGACTAGGCTGGGTGTGGTGGCTCACACCTATAATCTCAGCACTCTGGAAAGCCGAGGCAGGAGAATTGCTTGAGCTCAGAAGGTTCAGACCGACCTGGGTCACATAAATAGTGAGATCTTGTCTCTACAAAAAATCAAAAAATTAGCCAGGGCATGGTAGCATGCATCTGTAATCCCAGCTACTTAGCAGGCTGAGGCGGATCGCCTGAGTCCAGAAAGTTGAGGCTGCAGTGACCCGGGATGGTGGCGCTGCACTCCTGCCTGGGCAACAGAGTGAGACCCCCAACTCAAAAAATGAACACAAATAAGGATAAAAGTAGAACAGATTCCAGAAACATTTCTGCACAATGTTGTAGGTGATTGTGTTGCCAAAGGGTCCTGTACTCCTCTAAGTTATTTTGAACAAATCTAAGTCTCTCTGATAGAAATTGTCAAAATGTGCTTCAAGCAGCCATTGCCCGTTGTGGTGCAGCTGCTGTGAAAGAATCGTCACCAAAATCAAGAACATGAAGCCCAGACCCAGGCGCCACATCCTGTTAGTGACTATAGATATGCCCGGGGT